>NC_080636.1:455000-625000 GCF_027579445.1 Ammospiza nelsoni
ATGGATTCTCTTCAACCTTTCATGACTTGACAACAGCCAAGATAGCAAATAATATAAACCAATGAAAATAATTTAACATACACTTAGACAACTCTTTAATACCATACTTTTATTAACATCCCTGTATGTTATGATAGGAGGTTTATAGTCCCTAGATGTATCAAAATGCATATAAATAGATAATCTGAGGACTTCCAAATATCTTATACTCAAGAACAGGATGAGGATAGCATTAGAATAGAAAGATTTGACATCTGAGCTCCAGTGGGCACTATCAGCAGCAGCTCAAATAAAACAAGACTGAAAAATCCAAAGCAGTTATTGATGTGGGAGTGCTACCAGCAGTATTTTTAATTATCATCATTCTGTGCTAACCACATTTATAATAAAGCAACCTTTCATATTTATAATACCTTTCAGCAAAAGCAACTCAGAAGTATCCAAATGCTCATTTTTCTAAGCCCTTTTTCCCCCCTCTTTATCATAAAGCCTGTAAAGGTCTATTATCCATGAAGTTGCTCACTCAGTGCACATTTCCATAGTTTCCCATTCATTTTTATTGAAATCAGGCAGCAGTCCGAGGGACCCGCATCCCCGGGAAATGGGGCAGACATCCTTTAACCTGCATGTATCACTCTGTGAGGCTGATATGATCTCTGCTCACTACAAGACCACAGTTTTGTTAAGAGCTAAAAAAGACACGGGCTCATTTTCCCTTGGAGCTCCTGCCTCGAAGCCGGCAGCAAACCAAAGCCATCGCTGCGCGAACCAAAGGTCACGTTGAGAAAAATGAAACCACATGTGAATAGAGCAGGGCTCCAAAGCCTCACCAACAAATTCATTTTGAGGCTCGTGCTATCTCTTTGAGGGGGTGTGTGTGTATGAGCAGTCTCAAGAGAAGTGTCAACAAATATCTCTGAATTCTAATGTTAGCGCCGCCGCAGCATTTCAAACGCCAACAGCCTGATGTACAATGTGGAATGTGAATTTCTATTAGTGAGAGATGGTATCCTGCTGTGCACTGGGAAGTTTGTTATCTGCTTCCCACCTTAAATTAGGACTGGCTGTCTGTAGGTAGCAGCATGCAAAACTGCTATATATTCACTACTATATATATTCATTCATCAGGTTCATTGCAGGGCATTTCTCAGTAATTTTAAAAGGGGGAAAAAAAAAACCAATGTCCTTTAGGGGGAATGCTCAACATGCTCTGTCATTGTTAATAACCCTGTATGCATTTAAGAGAATGAATATTTATCTTACAAATTGTGGATAAAGTTATATTGGAAAAATGCCTGTCTGCACATAGCATTATGATCAGGAAACTTCAGCTTCACAAACTGGAGAAAGGGGAGAATAAATCAAATTATACTGTCTTCTTTCCTTTTTGCATTTCATATTAATTTTGCTTTTTTAAAAAGGGCAGCTTTTCCCAATGAAACAGAAAAACTGGAGTTGTGTGTTTCAGCTTGGGAGAAAACAATGTTTGCTATCACAGCACAGGGATTCTGTAAGCAGTGAACAATGAACAGTTGGCTCACATGGCTGACCCAGTATTTCCAGCAGCACTCCTATTCAATTCAGTGGGACCAGGAAGGCAATCAACTCATCAACTGCTCATCACCAGCAACACAGAGCTGAAATATCAGCATTTACTTTCCAAAACCCACAAAAGCTCAAGACAGATATTCGCTTGAATTTATACTTATTTTTAAGTATAAAATTTATACTTATTTTTTGATGAAACTATAAACCAGGTTTTCTTCTCACTGCAGTCCCACTTTCCTCACAAAAGAAGCATCCTGCTCTGTGTCTCTTGCAGAGGGCATGAGCTCTGTGTGAGGCTCAGCATGGGCTCTGCTTTCAGAGCTGGGGAATGCTTGCTGATGCCTCTGTCTCCAGCTGAAAATGAGCACAATCTGAAAGACATGCTCATTTAAACTTCTGAATTGAAAGAAAAATTGAAATAAAAATGGAAATAAAAAACTGCACACTGATAAATACAGAGTCCCTCAGTGGACAGAGATATTTAAAACCTAATAAGTTTACGTATCCATAGGATAATTCAGTCTTCATTCTTCATTCCCAGTCCCTCACCATGATTTTGTATTTCGTACAATTTTAGTGCTATCTCTAGTTTAAAAGTAATCAAGATCTTTCTCTATGACACTCTGTTCCTCCTGCAGACAATATCTGGCCTCTAGTTTTGGTTCACAAGCAAACATCACCATCAACCCTTGTCCTTCCTTCCTTTCTTCTGCCAAAGTCACATGTGAAAATATTCAAAATATCCAATCCATAAGTGATGGTCTCTCAGGTCAGCACTTCCCATCCAAAGACTCCCCAGTTTTGTCTCACTTGAGTGGGCTCCTGGCCCACCCTCTAATCCTTCTGCTCATTCCCCTCTCCCCCAATTCAAGTGATCATTATCCAGTATCAAATGCATTACTGAAGTCCAGGTAGACATTATCTAATGCATTTCCTTTGATTAGAAAATCATCTACCTTATCAGAGGAAGCTTCCAGGGTAATTTGGCCCAATTTACCTTTGGCAGAAAGGGGACAGATGGGAAGGGAATAAAAGGAAAACCATATGGGAATAAAAGGAAAACCATATGGAAAAAAGGAAGCCCATACAAGGAGTTGCTCAGCCTGGCAGGCAGGGACTGAAGCATGTCAGCACCACAGACACTCTCATTCTCCTTCAGTAGCTTATCTGCAGAGGGGTTCAAGAAAAAGAGGGCTTGAAGGAGAAGAATGTAATAGTACTGATCCAAAATGAGGGGGTTGGAATAAGGAAAAGCAATGAGTCTAATTAATGATCACATTTTCCAGCATGACTGCCAACACATTGAATGATGACAAAGGTGACCAGGAAACACAAAGATTGTTCGCTTTCCTCATAGCAGGAGAGGTAAGAAATCAAATGTAACCAAACCAGCCAGTTTTCATTTCACATAGCAAGCAATTAAAACAGGGAACTCACTGAAACCAAAAGCTGAGATCCGTACAGCATATGTAGCTGTGGAAGAAAAGTCCACCAAGAGCTTTCCAGATGAAAGATAAAACCCATGACAAAAGGTTCTATTGACAGACTGCTGGAACATAACAAGGCACCCTTCTACACCAAACAACTCCTGGACCTGCTTACTTTCACCCTGCTCCTCCCTAGGAACTTACCCTCAGGTTATGTAGAGTTTTTTTTGTTTGGTTGGATTTGTGGTTTTTAAAATTTACTTATTTTGTGAGAATAAAATTTTCCTTCTAATTTTCCATATGTGTAAGTGTTCTTGAGATCCTTGAGAGCTTCCCATGGACGTTAGACCAGCTGACATTTGGGGTTTTTCATTTCATCCCAGGAACAGGTCCATGGGCCTCAGGCAATATGATGTCCCCGGGTCAGGCAGTGATTTGCAAGTTTGGCTCTGCTCTTGGAAACAACTTGGCCTCGCCAAACCTACACCACATGCTGAAGCAGCCAGTGGTGAATTATTCTCACCATCCCTGTGCAATCTCCTTTTCCTCTTTGAATCTACATCAATCATTTAGGAAAGTATTTTCTTCTAATTGTGCCTCAGGGGCCGATGAGCCATGGTCACTTTACGAATGAGCACTTGAACTCATATTCCCCAATTAGTTTTATTTTACCCATTAACGATTAATGTCCAAAAGCTCATTGGCTGGCAAAATGCAAATACTTCTGCCTTGACAGGAATGCCTAAAAAATTATTTGGAAGTATATTCTATGAGGTCCCAAATGATTAGCAGTAGCAGTGTTCACTAAGACTAAAGACCAGCAAATAATAAAGTTACTATGCTAAACCTAACCTGTGTTGTGCTTTGATTTCTGTTTGAGTGTTGCACACAACTAATATAGAGCAGTAATACCAAAGCACTATTCAGTAAAACCCTGAGCAGTTACCATTTACAGTATATCATAGTCAGATGACAGCAGGAATGGTGGGAGTTCATTACAGGGACCATGAATTGTTGGAGGTAATTTAGATTACAATTTAAAGTTTAATTTAAAAATCTATCAACAAATGTGAAAGTGCTCGGGGAACATTTTAAAATGCACTTTAATCTCACCAGCACAAATAGCTTTTCAGAGCCCTAAACATCATCACCTGGAAAAACAGTAAAACTTTACTGCATCTTTAATTAAATTACAAACACAAAGGATAATTAACTTTTTTTATTTTTATTTTATTCATGCCATTGTTTCCCTTCAGAGTCAATATCTCCAAGTTGCAGGAACAGGATGTTATGAAGAAGTTTACAGCCCCCAGGATATTATTGCATCAAGCAGATGAAGTGCAATACATGTGCGTGCACACACACACACACAGACACACACACTGAATCCACAGAGGTACCACAGGCTGACTGAGAGTTCACCAAAGCATGTAGGAGGCCTGGTTTGAAGGAAAGAAGAGGAATGAATCAATCAGCCAGGCAGCCACAAAGGGAAGGCAGACTGCGCTGTCCCCGCCATGTACTGCAGGTGATAGTGGAGCCCTGGAAAAAGTTGAAGATAGAATCTGAAATGTTAGGCTTTGTGTTTTCCCAGATCAACTGCACCTGCGTAAGCAATATGATAAATTATATAATTGTTAGATGTGATGATTGTTTAGTAATTAAATATAATTATTATATAACCATAAGAAGAATAATGAGAAACTATGTTGGAAATTCAGAGGGGGGCTAAGCTTAGCTGAAATCTATGTATACAATAGAACAATATAAGTTTAATAATTAACATGAAAGTTATATAATGATAGAGTATAAACACATGATCATTTCGGATGTATGGTCAGAATCAGATTTGGGTAATACCCCGATTCCCAGAGCTCTTAAAAAAAAAGCTCTGCATATAATCGCTCCGTGATTATGTGTTTTTGAACGCTAACACAGGGGCCACACAGCTCATACCACAGGACAGCTGAGAAATTGGAATCCAGCTGGCTCAGCCTGGCCCCTCACAGAAATGAGGGCATTCACTCACATCTTGATTTACCTTGGTTCCAGGGCCCCATCATCTCACCATTATTTTTTGACATTACCGATTCAGAGTGCACTTATTGTTCTCCATGTTAATCAGCAGCTCTGTACAAGCAACTGCAAAACCAGGTCCAAATCTTGGTGGGAATGGTTATCCCTAATGCTTCTGAGCTGTTGTTATAATTTTATTTTATTTTCAAATGGGACATGTCTGGATTCAAAACTGGCTCGGGCCATGACTCTAGGAATTGTCCTTGGCAAGCCCTGAGCTCCTGTTTATGTTGAGATATGTGCATTGGCATTGCCTTTAAAGAGTTTTATGCCAAAGCATG
This sequence comes from Ammospiza nelsoni, assembly GCF_027579445.1. Classification (NCBI taxonomy): domain Eukaryota; kingdom Metazoa; phylum Chordata; class Aves; order Passeriformes; family Passerellidae; genus Ammospiza; species Ammospiza nelsoni. The sequence continues at coordinate 460,333 of NC_080636.1, forward strand.
CAAGCACATGGTCTTTTAGACAGCCTTAAATTGGGGAGCATGTGAGAGAGACAGAGAAAAAACCACAGCCACATGGCAGTATTTGCATAGCTTTACCTCCAAATCACAAGCACTTGGTGTTGCTCAGGTTGGTTAGAGATGTGTGTAGAACAGGAACATGAAACTGTGCTGTCCTGATGGAAAGCTGCTGCTCAGAGAGCTTTGCATGAACTGAGATCATGAGCTTTGAAATTCTTTGAAATTCTCTTAAAAAACCCCAAATCTCTGGAATAAGGCAATTTTGATCTCTTCACTGACAGTTTTCCCTGAACCCAGCAGAACTGCTCACTTGAGGAGAAGAAATAAAATAAACTCAAATCTGTTCTCTTTCATAATCCATGATTTTACTCCAGGATATTCCTCTGTGTCTACACACATAAACTGCAGTTTGGTGATATCTGGGCTAAGCTATTGATTTACTACCATAAGACGAGGCCCATCACTGCCAGTTTTTACCAGTTGCAGATCCTACTCTGGCCCTCATGGTGCCTCCATATTTATTTGGCCTTATGGTGTACAGATCCAACAGGTCAATGCAGTGGAAAAAGTCTGTTTTCTTGCATTGCTTTTCCTCCAGACTGGCCAAGAAAATTAACTCAGAAGATGCTCATGCAAGTACCAAAAGGCACAGGATCACCTGGAGAGGGAAGAAACAAGACAGAGGTTTTTCCCCTTTCACCTGCAGGGTGAAAGGGGACAATATTACATAATTTCATGTCATATTTCATAGAATATATATTTCATATAGTATATTTCAAATATTACATAATTTCAACAATAATGTTAACACACCCACTTTGGGAGTTTTAACAGGGTTTTTTGGGGGAGTTTTAACAGTTACTTTTAAGTGAAAGGGGACAATATTGCATAATTTCATATTACATATATTTCATATTATATATATTTCATATTATATATATTTCATATTATACATTTTTATGTAATATATTTCAAATATTACATAATTTCAAAGATATTGTTAAAACATCCACTCTGGGGCAAAGGGCTGGCCACAAGAGAGATGGGACTGTAAGCAGACACACAGCAGACACACAGTCTCTTGTTTGGTATATCTGGGGAACAGGACTTCTGGGCCAGCCTTTCTTGTTACAGGATTTCATCAAAGGCAGTGCTACCCTGCCTGTTGTGCAGCCAAACAGCTGCAAAGTGGTTGCAAATCAGAAGCCACGGCTCCTGAATACAGCCACACAGCTTCCTCTTCAAAGCCAGATTGCTCAAGCCACAGGCAAAATAAATTTGGACCTGTCTGCACAATACTGGATACTCATCTCAAGAGAAACACCTGACTCCATCAGATTTTTCCTGCTCCTGGAGGGAACAAGGAGAAATATTCCAAATTTTTGCTAACAGCTTAACCCCAAAGAATAGAAGACCAGAACATGTGTGTTCAGCTGCACAGGACTGAGCAGCTTTATGCAATCCCTCTCACGAGCCTTTGCTGCCCTCTGTACATGAACGAGCTCCATGCTCAAGGCACAGCCAGCACCTTCCTGAGAGGCACAAACCCCCTTGTGAACAAGCTGGTCCTGCTCTGACCCAGCCGTGCCAGCATTACGCGCCCGAGGAACAACCTTCACACCCACCAAGGGTGCCCATGGCGGGTGTGCGCAATAATTAACTATTTAGTGCAGTACCACAGGTGTGCACAGCCTCTGGTTACGCACACACAGAGGATTGTGTGATACTGAGAGATCCCACGGGCGGGGGCACGCCATAAAGACAAAATGATGTGTAAATGTGTAAAATGAATATTGAAGGAGCGAGGCATGACACAGGGGGGAGGTGAGAGGGAGGGATGGGGGCTTCCATCCTCTGGAAATAAGTGTAGGACTTCATTACATGAGCAGAAATAAAGAAATAGCACAGAATATATATATCATTTTAATTAAAATCTACTATCTGCTAAATATATGTACAGCTGTTGGATTTCTTGAGCCAACCGATTCAAATAGGTTTCACAAGGGTTCACAGATAAGGAATTAAAAAATAAAATCAAAGGTTCCTTGATAACTAGCTGGAAACTGATCCCCTTTTGGGAAAGCCTTTATTTTATGTAAGTTAATATGGGAGGGGGTGTTGATCATGGAAGACAAGCCTCTTAATTCCTCTCAAATAAAATGAGCAGGCATGACATGGTGCTATCACAGAAGAGAAAGAGCTGCCTGTGTGTATTAAACGTTAGTGCTTTGCCTGCTTAATTATTGGTTAATCTAGCAATTTAGCATGCTTCATTTAATTCTAATTAGGAGAATTAATAGGCAGGGAATAAAGATTTAAATAGACTGGCACAAAACAAAACTGAGACTTAAACTGCTCTTGGAAATGCAGTGCTTTTTTTTTTTTTAAATACAATTCTACAGCTCCTCGTGTCTCTCCTCAGCAATACTGCTATCTTAAATGAGAGGGTCTAGGTCAAATGGGTGATTTTGAAATACCCTGGACCCACTCTTCACTTGGCATTGATGAGTGGAGCTGTGTGTATTTACACCTGGGATCAGGGTGTTTCTTTTTCCTCCTCTCTCTTCCTTTGAATCTAGACTTTGGGGTTTGACTTCCTACTCTGCAAAGGACATATGGTAGGAGATCACTGTGTTATTTTTACACATCTCTCTCACTTTCTGTCTTTTTTTTAAGAGCACTGGGGGTAGGAGATAATTTAGTAGTGACACCGTCCTCAGGAGTTACACCCCATTCATGTTAAGCGATGCCTTAACTCGTGGAATTGTAAATTATTTTATTCCTTCCTCAGTCTGATGCCTTCTTTATTTTCTGTCTCCTGGCAAATCTTTGGGGGATGAAGACACGCTCCTTTTCCACTCCAGCAGCTGGCTGCCTTCCATTGCTGCCGCCCCCAAACGCTCCAGCCTGATTTGCATGGTGTGTTTGTCTTTGCTAATCAAGCCGCGTACTCTGACAAGTCCTACGACATTGGACATGGCTGTTCGTCTAATTAAGGTGCTAATTGAATTAAATGGCTGTGGTAATGAGCAGATGAGCAGCATAAAAAGTAAAGAGTCAGATAGGCCAATTAACAAAAGAGCTGAGCATAATTATAACATTTAAAATACATGCAGCTCTGTACCAATATTGTTAATTGTTACAGGGGAATTTATGATAATTGGCTCAACAACAGGCATGCAGGCTTAACCTGGGATGGAGCCTGTAATTAAAAAAAATGATATTCAACACAAAATACAGACCAAGGGTAATTAACACTTGATTTACATAAAATATGTGTACAAAGTGAAGCAGAATACTGCACAAATCCTATGACAAACACAAATTCTGCTGCACGTTGGCATTTAGAAGTGTGACAAGAGTAGGAAACAGGCTAGAATTCAAGCTAGTTTCAGACCTAATCATGGGTCACAGCTGACTTTTGAGACCTTATTGCAGGCAGAGTTCTGGCAAAGCCGTGATGCCCACGCTGCTGGGCAGAATGGCATCTGTCCTGCTGTGGGTGCTGCTGTGCCCCAGCTGTGGCTGCGCTGCTCCCGCACGAGAGCAGCGTGACAGAGGTGCCTGTGCTGGGAGCGCAGCTGCCTGGGCAGGAATCTCTCCCATTGCCACATCTGGGCTCTCCAGCAGGGGCTCTGCCAGCACAGGGAGGGCACCTGCAGCCTGGCCAGACCCTTCTGCTGGGGTCTTGCCCAGGGTGGCCGAGGCAAGTCCCTAGGAAAAGCCCTGGGAGTAGCTGGAGCCCAGGGTTCCATTTGGAGGATGATGGTTTGTCTTGTGCTGCCTGCACGGCTATATCCTCCCTTTCCCTCTGCTCTCCCTCTGCCAGTGAGTTGCCAGGCTCAGGCACAGTCTGTTCCCTGTCCCCTTTACTCAGCACAGACCAGAGATAAAAACATTGTTCTGAATTTTTTCAGGCCAAGGGGTGGCCAAGGCCCAAACCCCCCACGGGCTGCTGAAGGTCTCTAACCACTAAACTAACATATATGTTAGTGTATGCCATTAAACCAGCAGAGGGGTAGCACAGCATCCTTTATCTCTGTGCAGTGGATGTTTGTAATCACCTTGAGTGAAGGCCTAGGACTTGGAGAAAAGGCTTCACCCAGACATGTCAGTATGTTCAGATACCACTACTGACATGCCCTGGACAGTCAGTGTTCCAAAACCCAGAGCCAAAACCACTCTGTGAACCCACCAAAGCACACTTCTGAGAACTCTCACTGTGCTTTTTTTCTGTGGATTTTCACCCTCAGCCTGCAGATCCTCACTGGCTGGAGAGCAGTTCATAATTGGATGTAGAAATGGCCCAAACTCAGATGCAGCTCACACAAAATATCATGTTATGAAATATCATTATGTTTGTGGAGGGGAAGTTTCCCCTAAAAACTGGAAAAAAACCAGTACTGACATTGGCAATCTCATGCTCCTCTGGCTTGTAGAAGGAAAACTACAAATTATTTTGGTGCAAAATATCTTCGCAGGTATTCATTACCACTGTGACTTGTCAGTATCTTTATCTCTTCAAGTAATAATTATTTATGTAATTCAAGCAATTATTTATTATTATTGATTTCAATTTATTATTATTTATTTCAATTTTATTATTATTAATTTCAATTATTTATGTAATTCAAATAATAATTATTATGTGCAAAACCAAAAATCTGCAAAGGGCAAATTAGAAGAATCTCAGTTGTAGTAACCATGTGTCACAAGCAAGTTTACAGAAACAGTAGGAGGCATTTCAGCAAAGTACAGAGCACAAACATGTAGGTTTATTCTTACATTTTATTGTGCCCCTGCTGCCACTGGCCACCCCAGCGTGCCCTCTGCCTGCAGCTGGGCACAGCACCGGGGCAATGCGGGGCTGGCTGCTGCCATGCAGATAAATACGGCGCGCTGCTCAGCACAGGCGTGAGTGGCCATGTGCAAGGCAGGCAAGGAGCACAACAGCATTTATGGTGATTTTTATAATGCCTGTGCTCCCCAGCTGATGCCACAGCAATGCTGAAACCTCTTCAAGAGGCTGTTGTGGAAAGGTATTAGTCAAATGAGCAGAAAAAGGCAATTTTTAGCCGTGAGATCAGGAGCCATCCTCAGGCAGCAGAAGAACCTGAGACTGGGGGTCTAAAATTCTGAAGTTGAATGGTAGCACTGACAGAAGAGTTAGCCAGCATATTTTGGTTTTCTTTCCTTTGGTTTATCAGCATATTTTGGTTTTCTTTCCTTCTTCTCCAAGGCAATAGCCATAAACCTGTTCTGTCCACTGAATCTGACCCTGAGTCTGACTCTCCACAGAGAAAATTAGGAATGAACACGAGTACTGTAAGGAAGGCAGCCTGTAGGCAGTTGTCTGCCATGCATCACTGTACTGTTAATCACCACAAGAGGCTCATTTATCCCTACAGCCTCTTTGTGGGTCTTTGGCAGAGAAAAACAACGTGCTAAGCTAATTCTTGATATATGTGTTGTGTTGGAATGGCTTGGATGTAAACAGGCCATAGAAAATTACACAGTGAACCAGTCCAGAAACAGAGATGTTGACGACCTCAAGAATTTGTGCATATAGATTCAAATCACCCCTTGTTATATTTTTTTAAATGTATCTCAAAATGGGTTAGGGCTGGAACAGGAACAAGCAAAAAAGTATAACATTTCCTAAGAGATCTTCACATTTTAGGATTAGTCAAAAATAATCCTCCCACCAGTACAATGACTAAACCCAGAATACTCAAAAGTAAAGTAATACTCAGCCAGTTGTTTCTAATATTTAACAAATTGTAGAATTCCAAAATTTGTACAAAATTCTAGAGTAGCCTTTATTTCTTTATTCATCAAACCTTATTGCTAAGTGATGACTGGACAGATGGTATGTGGGCTTTTTTGTCACAGGGAATTTTACCTGTTCACTGATTTAATAAGTGCATATTCCCAACACAAGTGGTCAAATTTGTGTGCTTGAAAATCAATTTTATCTGATGTTTTTCTTGCACCAAAAATTGCAGGCTGTATTACTCAGCCAGCATGAAAATTTCACTAAATAATTTGTCCAATTAAACATTCAGATCCATGTCCAAGGGCGGTAAGTCCAATAGTAGGGTAACAAACACATGAGAAGCAACAAGTGACCAGAGTTTGCAAGCCACTGGTAAATTCTTTGGATATCTCACACATGCTTTCACTCAGCCACATTCTCCAACATTTGCCATGGCCACAATGATGCATCCCAGGGGTTTAAGGTGAAAAAATGTTACCTTTCATTATGGGATAAGAATTAAAGTTAACAGTAATAATAAGAACAAGAAAGAGCTGAAATATAATCTCCAGAGACCATTAGGATATCATCTGTACAAAGACAAGTCCTAAGAAAATGTTTAAATTCAGCTCAAAGTCTAATGAAATTATGCAAATTTGACATGTGCATTTTATATTATAAGAATTCTATTTCATAAATCTCATTATATTTTACATTATTATAAATATTGTAAAATAAAACCAATTTTGATTTGATTTTTTTCTTGATAGAAAACAGATCCTAGTAATCTCAAAAATTACTACTTCAGTTTTGCAAAGACTTAAGTTTCTGTCGGGCAGATTGAAAAAATCCTGACCAGGTAAAAGTGATCACTAGATAAGAACTCATGTTTGCAGAAAATGAGCTAAAAATTAGTAAAAAAAAAAATAAATTACTAAAACCAGAACTGAGTATTGAATATTGTGGTTAATATTGCTCTAGCACAATATCAAGAGCAGGAGCAGCTGCTCACTCATGTTTTTCTTAGGCAAGTAAGACCTACACAGGCTTCAGCATAAACATTTGCAGAGTGATGTCCAGACATATTTTCCTAGGTTCGTATTTTCAAATGGTTCATATTTTCAGATTTTCCCAAGCATGTAACAGAACAGCAAGCAATGCCATCAGCTGGCAGCAGAACCATTTCCTTCCCTGTGCCCTGCCAGATCTGTGGGTTCTCCCTCATCACAGAAATGCACAGGGAGCTGCATCACTGAGCCCGAGCACAGTCTACAAAGGAGCACTCATGAGTATTTTTGGCAATACCAGGAAAAAAGGCGTAGGGAGAGGCTCATTGCTGGTGCTTCCAGTGAGGTTTACCCAGTGCTGCCAGCTTTAGGGAGCTCAGCAGTGTGTGAGTGCAATCAAGATGACAGAGAGGTTCAATACCTTGGCTGGCAAATCCTGCAGCTTGAAGGGAAGCAGATGTTGAAGGGAAGGAGAAGCTCCCCAAAGTGAGGGCCCTGCAGGGGTGGCAATGTCTTCAGAGGCTGCAGGGCCAGAGGACAGATTTCAATTAGCAAAGATCAGAAATGAGGCACATAAGTTTTAGGAAGAAGAGGTTTACATCATGTGTTAAGAGCATGTCAACAACCACAACGTGAATATTCAGCAGAGGAGCTTTAATGTGAATATTTAACTTTTAATCTGTGTGGCACATATATTTCACACCAGTTCACACATGCTTCAGGTTATAGTTTTGTCCATGGGGATCAGCTGGATACATCCTCAATTCACCTTCAAAGTGACCTTAGTTTTAGTGATTCAAGTATATTATAGGCCTGGTCAATTAGCTCCAAAAATGTCATGAGCAAAGGAAGAAAGTGAAAAAAGTGTGGCCATGGCCCAGGCTGCAAATACAGGAAGAAATCTTCCATAACAGGAATGTTTAAGAGAAAAAACCTTTTACAGTGTAACTGTAACCTGGCTGTGTAATTTATATGTATTGGGAATCTTTCAGCTGGCCAGAGATGTTATAATTATACCACAGGAATCTGACTATGAATTTGGCATATCAGTTTTGAAAAGATGCCCCAGGGCTTCCAAGCTCCCATAATTTCACTTGAGCAGTAATGGAATAAATACAATCTAGATACATGTTGCTGTTCTTCAGCATAACTACTTCTTCAGGCAGATTTGCCATAATGCACTCTGAACAGAAAAACTATGGCTCATTTACAAATGTAATTTCAATTGAGGATAGTTTTCCAATCTTCTTTCATTTGAGTCTCCATTGAACTTCTTCTCCCTTTTGATGGCGTGATTAGACATTGTGAGAGCTGTTGCAGATTAGTCAAGCACAGAGAGAGAAAATTGGGAAGGATGTTTTATCAGTGCACGTCACAATATATGAAAGCAGATGTGTATGCTCTGAGCTGTTCCCTCAAATTACTGTTATGGAATAATTTAGCCCTTTTGATTCTCACAGATTACTGCTTCCACTGATCATGCTGTCAAAATCAAAGTGAGCACTTCATTCCGCTTTTATTCATGCCAGATCTATTTTGCTTTCATAATGAGCAGATATTACCACTGCACAAAGAGGATAAAGACATTCACAGTGATAGATAGGCGAGAGATTAAATGGGATCTTTATGACTTCTGCAGCCATCAGTTTTGACTGTGCGATAAGACGAGTCGAGTTGGGCACTGATTTGTTCTTTATTGGAGCCAATATTAGCCTGGGCTTGCCGCTGCACAGGCTGATAAAATCCATTTAAGGTGGAATCTCTATAACAATTCACGAGTTACAGGAACTTTTCCTATAAGATGCATCTTCAGCAACCTCAGCAAAGGCAAAATAAGTCATTCTAACCATTATAACTCCCTACTTTCTGTGGCAATACGCAATTAATAATTACTATATAATTATGTGATTTATCAACCTAGATCCTCAAACCACAGCTTTAAATCCTTATGCTCAAATCACCCCTTAGCTTACCATTGTTCTAAGGTCAGTTTGGGCAAACCTTTAAAATCCAGGCTGTACCTGATCTACACAAGTTTTACCTGATCTACCCAAGTTTTAGAGGCTGTCTGGTGAAGTTTCTCCATTTTGGCTTTCCCCCTGCCCCACAGTCCTGTTTCCCTCACAGGACTTCTCTCACCTCTTCTCCATTCTGCAGAAAGAGCAGTGTTGTATGTCCATGCTTTGCAAGTCCTTTGCCATGATAGGTCCTCTAGAAATACTATCAGGTAATGGCCAGTAAAGTGTATTACAGGGAAATTTTTACAGATTCCACTGAGAAGCTGAGACTTTGGTAAAAAACATTGTCCTGCTTCATTTTCAAATATCTCAGAGTGCAGTTGCAGGTCACATGCCTTTCTGGCAGCACAAGTCTTGCTGGTTTTGGTTCCAGCAGCAGATTACCATGGAGTGATGGAGGGAGCAGCACCTGAACCCTGCTGTCCATGCCCACTGTGGGGCTGGGATTGCCTGGAAACGGGAGCACAGGAGATGAGGATTTCCATTCTGCACATGGAGGCTCCTGGGACCCAGCACAATCGCTCAGCTGAAGGTGCAAGCACACTTTCTCCTCTTTTCTGCCATGGCTGGAGGAAAGAGTTGTCACAGATAAACTGTGATCTGGGGATTAGGATCAGCATCCAGAGTTGCAAATGGTATAAATGCATTATAGTCAAGTTATATCTGTATTTTTGACTGGCAAAAATGTCTCCTGAGGTAAAGATTTTTTAGGAGATCAGAGTCTGCCATGATTCTGATACTCATCATAAAAGGCTGAAAGGGTTGGGGCAGTTCCAGATGCCAAATCAATTCTGTCCTGTTTCAAGACAAAGTTAGAATATTTATGTAATTTACTGTTCCTCTGAATTATGAGTGGGCCCAAAAGCATCAAAGTCTCACTGAACTTGATCTTTCTCCAATTCATTCTGAAATCTCACTCTGACACGTTTTCTCTAAGCACCCACATCCCACGAGGATGTGCACAAATAGCACAAATCCTCCAGCCCTACACAATGCTCCTCAGAGCTGATCCCATGTGGTTTTTCTCTTCAGTCCACATCAGGAGAACATTTCACACCTGTTAAACCAGCACACACACACAGCCACAAGACAGCAACTCTTTTTTGTGCTTCCTCTGCTTTTATTATGATGAACTAGCTCAACTGCTTGGAAAAACATAATTTTTTTAATGTTTTTTAGCATGCTGAGGAAGAAGTTGGTTAATACATAATTCTGTAGGTAAGTAAAGAGACAGTAACAACTCCCTGTGATGACTTGGCCATGTATGTAATTTCTTGCACCTGTAATTATGAATTATATATGTAGTTATGGTTTATATATTAGCTAACATTTTATTTCAAAGTATAAGTTCAACCAACTCCGTAGACATTGTGGTAGTCAATATATAGTGAGCCAAAACTTTTATGGACAACTCAAGAATGGCAAGGTTGAAAAAAACATAATACAACTCAAACCTGGATAAAGGAAGCATGCAGAAGCAAGGACTGACTTTCCATCTGTATTAACAGGCAGGGGAATGGAGAACCAACAATAATAGCACAGCAGCCACATGAAGTGCACAGCCAGCCTCAGCCAGGAGAGCTGAGGTCTCTCATCACTGGATGAATTCAAGGAGACCAACAGATCCTTGCCATTACTAATCTCATATTTCTTCCTTATTTCTTCCAGATTTCTTCCTTATTTCAAGCTCTGTCAAAAATTTGGTATTTGAACGAAATTTATTACCTATTTTTTACAATTCATAGGTTTTCTGAACAGAAAAACAGGCTTGATATGACATTTTGCTGTAAGACAACAAGAAATCCAAGGTTTTGAGATAGAAATTGATGATTTCAATTAAGTCAACATCATTCCCTTGCACAGACAATACAACCCCAAACAGACAGTGCCTTCCACCATATATAAAACTCCAGATTAATACTGACAAATGACAGCTTCCCATTCTATCTTGTATTACCAGTATCCTACAGATAACAGTCATAACAATTTTTTTGCATTCATCCATGGAAAGACAGCTCCCCCATGGTGTCAAACAGCTGGGGATGGATGATTCTTGCCCCAGCACAGCCAGCAGGGCTGACCAGAGGCAGGGCTATGGCAAGGTGCTCGTCCTCACAGGCGTGTGCCACCTGCATTACCACTACATGGCAGTGTAGAAAACCCTATCAAGAGAAAACCAACTATCAAATAGGTCACTGCACCTTGCTGTGCACATCTTAATGTTCCTTAGCATCTTTTCTTAGGCAATTAGAGAGTGAATTAAAAGAGTTATTTAAAGAATCTGGTACTGTGAACATCTACAGGAGTTCCATGAAAAAGTTCTTACTAATTTGGTGTTACTTTTATTTATCTGAAAGAGCACAAATAAATCCAAGATAAGTGTTTACTTGTTACTTTAAAAAATCCACAGATGGCATAAATTCTTTAATTTCATGAGTTTCCAAAAATAATTCCCTGCTGTGGTTACAGAAAGATGCTTAAGAACTGGGGTAAAGTTCTGGTTCTGTTGGATAAGACACCTCAGTTCCTCCAGTCTAATAAGGTATCATTTATTCTCTCCATTTTAACCTCATCGGAGAAATAACTGTGTTTAAACACCAGTAAAACTAGCATTGCCTCTATATACAGAGGTTTTGGTGGTTGGGTCTTATTAACAATGAAATGACAAATGTTGCAGCTCATAATGCTGCCTTTTCTGTGAGGAAAGATGCGGAGACCTGCTGCTCACACCTGCTTTAGGAAAGGATTCCACCAGAAACATTCTCACACCTTCTGGCCTCAGCAAACTGTTGGGTGTATAAATAAAAGAGGAAATACAAAACTGTGAGTGATAACTTTGCATACACACGAGCATCCTTCTTCCAGACAAAGCATTTTGTCACATCTCTTTTCCAGCTTCCCATCCTGTAAAATGAGGATAATCATAATAATCTCATTGACAAGGAGAGAAATTACCCAGCCTTCAAGAAATGCCATAAGAGCTTTGAAGGGTTTGTGTTACAGCAACAGAAAATATGAACAGAGAGATGATACACAAATAATGAAGCAGAGGAAGTTAGTGAGATAGGAGCAATCCCCAAAAGCCCATCCTAAAAACACAGTGGAATGTGAAAGCTGTGGAAATCCAGTCAGTATTTGATATGGCAATCAAAAATGTATCTGAGATAAAGCATGGCTATAAAAACAGTCACAGTCATTCATTGTACATGTCATTAAATATGACCACAGTGTGATTTGTGCCACTGTTATGGGATTGATTTCATCTGTGCCTGGACTGCTCACTGTGTTAATTCCATCAGTAAGTAATTTTATAGCCTTGGTGTGGGGTGCCTGGGTACAAACTCGCAAATTCCAAACCAATGCCCACAGCAAACCCCACCTGAGTGTTCCACCATGGCCTGGGGGCTGTGCTCCCCTTCCTTCCACACAGCAGTGCCAGGACCTGGAGCAGGTTTGGGAAGGCCGGGGCAGCTCCTCATGGACCTGGAGCAGGAGCCCTCACACAGCCGGCCCCAGCACTGGGAGAATCACCCACAGCAGGGGCTCGTGCCAAAGGCATTGCTGTCACCACAGCTGGGAACATCTGGATTGAGCTAAAGTTTAATTGGGATGATATTAAGAAATGGTAATGATTTCTGACATGAGTGAGTGATGGGCTGGTGCCACTCTCAGCAGAACATTCTTATCTTTGCTGAAGTTACCTTAAGGAGATAAGAGAACACATTAAGAAGGAACTTAAGCCATTATTCCAGGTAAAAACCAAGGAGCTCAAGGTAAAATATGATCCCATTGAAGGATTTGTGGACATGACTGCAGGTAGGTAAGTGCCATATGCTGAATTCTGTATCCAACAGAGGCTTTTCCACATATGTCCTAAAATGAGACATTTGTAAGTAGAAGTGTTTTCAAAGGCCAGGGAAATGTGGCTTTCAAGGACAGTGAATTGTCAACATAGCTGAGAGGCTTAGGGAAAAAAGGGCCATCTGGAATGAGTTATTTCTATGTCACTTGAAAATCCACATAAATGAAAGCAGGAGAAATTAGAATATACAGCTACAAAGGTAGCTTCTCATTCAAGTTCCACCCCTAAGAATCATTAATGTCACAAGCATATGGCAAGGTATAAACCAAAATTATTCACTTGACCTAATATTCTTTCTTTGTAACAGGTGTAAGATATCAAAGGCCCTACAGCAATGAGGAGAAGAATTGGTTCTGTGTTTGCATGCATCAAAGAAAGAGCCAAAAGAGCAGACTAAGAAAGAGGAGGGGAAGAAGTTCCCCTCCTGAAGTAGCACGGCTCTTAGGAAAACCTTAAGAAAACCGAGAGGTTTATTTTTGATAAAGATTTGTCTTTGATTTAGAATGAAGAGAAGCTTCAGCAGCTCTCGGTGCCCGGCTCCTGCCCAGATCAGGGCCCAAGTCAGTGCAGCCTCAGTACACAGAGGGGAGCAGATGCTCCCACAGCCCAGTTATTTGTTATTGCCTTTAGAGGAGCCTTTCACAGAGCCCCTGCTGAGCTCTGAGAACACAAAACGCCGCGTTGAGGGGTGCCCAGTGCAGGGGGGGCCCTGCCTGGGATGGGCACAGGCAGGGACAGGAGAAACAGACCCTGCCAGAATCAGCGCAGGAGCAAAGCGACGCCTCTGCCTTCCTGCGTGCCCTGATCCGCAGCAAATGCTGCTGGTGACATTGCCTTGAGCCCGTGCCCTGCAGCGTTGGGGTGAGGCCGTGCCAACTCTGTGCCACGCAGAGCAGGCACAGCCCTGCCCCAGTGCCTTTGGCAGCCAGGCAGCTGAAAGAAGACCAGCAGTTGATATTTGCACTGAAGGCTGCTGTGAAACCGAGAGCAATCTGCATCTGGGTAAAGGGGTTGCCCTGCTGCCTTTGGGGTGTGATTGCTGTGCTCTCACAGCATGCCCTGCACACCAAACACGCTTCTCCTGTCTCTGCAGAGGAGCACAGACACACAGACACCATGCTGAAAACAGCATTGCTTTCACTTGCTGTTGAATGACATCCAACCACCTAACAACCTCTCCTGTCCACTGATTTAAGCTGCTGTTATAATTCAAAGTTTTAGCAGGGCAGGAGAAAAACCACTGTAAAAGTAAAAAACAAAATGTGGCAGAGAACTAGAAGATGAAAGGAAGAAAAACAACTATTCCTGTTTTTAAATTCAATGGCAGTAAATCCTCTTCCTTTGTTTCCAATAAGTTGGTTTTTTTTTTTCAGAAATAATTTACAGTCCAAAACGTATCTCATGGCATACAAATCAATCTCTATTGAGCCTGCCTGCCATTACAGAAGGTCCAGAAGGGAAAAAATAAAAATGAGCAACAAATAGTTGCATTCTGACACATTTTTCATTTTGAAGATGTTGTTCATAAAGTTTAAATAAAAGTCCAGGTTGTCCTTCAGATTTCCCCATTTTGCAGTAGGGCCAGTGGACTCCCAGAGGGTTTTCCCTGCTGCAGCACATCTGGATCTGGAGCTGTGCAGATGTGCAGGAGCTCCAGCAAGCCTAAAGCACAGAGTGACAATTAACACCAGCAAACAGCCATCAAAACACGACTGTGCTGTTTCAGTCCTGATTCCGAAACAAAACCAGCTCCCTTTGCTCCAAGCAGCGTGTTTTAAATACTTTGATGAAGTTTCCACCTTAAGGATTGTGGGCAGGAAAAAATAGAAAAGCAAATTGCAGAGTGTGGTGTGAAGTAGTGGGATCCTTGTGACAAATACTAATGTATAAATCAGCAGCCCAATCCAGGCCCGGGCCGCTGATCATGTTCTTTGCTGAAATGTCACCTGTTCCTATCTAACGATTTGCATAATGCAAAGCTTCTCACTCGTAAAATACAGATTAAGAGGGGAAGCAAAGAGTCATTCTCGAACCATGGAGCCATTTCAAACTGAAAAAAAAAAGTCTTTACTATTAACCCTGTCACAGCCACAGGCTTTATTCCTCTGTTTTCTATTTAGCTCCATTGGGAAAGGGAAATAACCAGTAAAAATCCAGCCTTTTTATGGGTTTGCTTCATTTCTGTTAGACTCTCAAATTTAACATGGGAAGAAGGAAAATGATTAAACTATTTAACACTGGAATATTAATGAAACATTTGACTAGTCTCATAGAGCCTGTCTGAAATGCATGGACATTTGGACATATATAGACACGTTCCTGTCAGCTTCAGTGGGGTAAGGCTCCTGCAGCCATTTTGAGGAAGTTTCTTTACTATTTTTGTCCCTGTAAAACTTCTTAATTTACCATAAGGTGTATGTCTCTGATTGCTGTCTCGCTGCCTAGGAATAAGGAAGGGGGGTTTGTCTTTTTTCTTTCCCTGCAGTGAAGACAACAGCACTTGCATCCACACAAATTTCTTTTAAATCATCTTTATGCAGTATTGGCTTTATATTGCTAATAAAAAGCATTCAGAGTACAGCTGGAATGACAGACACAACACCAGAAAGGTGTGTTGGACTGTTTCGGATTTGAAAACAATTCTAATTGCTAAAGGTTAGAATGAGGCTTATCCTTTCCCACATTACCCTAACAAAGACTGGGCTCCTGCCTGGCTCTCGGCTGTCCCTGTGGGCAGCTGCTCTTGGCCAGCAGCAGGAACTGGGTTCTGGCATTCATCTGGCGCAGGCTGGTCACTCCCTTGCTCCAACTGTCTGTACTGTTCTCAGGCAAAGTTCTTCAAGGGATGGAACCTGTTTTCTTGCAAGAAATTCAAACTTGCATATGCACGTGTAACACAAGGGCAGCCTGACATTGTCCTGGCTGCAGCGTGCGCCACATCTCTTACAAGGACTTTTTACAAGGGCATGTAGTGATGGGAGAAGGGAGAATGGCTTTAAACTGAGAACAGGTATAGAGCAGATGTCAGGAAGAAATTCTTTGCTGTGAGGGTGCCCAGAGGAGCTGCACATGCCCCTGGACCCAGGCTGGGCAGGGCTGGGAGCAGCCTGGGGTGGTGGAAGGTGTCCCTGCCATGGGAGGGGGCTGCAGGGGGATGGCCTTTAGGGTCCCTTCCATCCCAAACCATCCTGTGATTCCGTGACAATCACCTCCCCAGGCCACTTGTGCCTGGCAAAACCTGCCCAAGATATTTGGCCTGGGCAAGGTGTCTTTTGTAATATTTTAAGACCTCCATACCTAAGAGACAAGTCTGTGTGTGCCGTTGTGACAGGGTGGGAGATGGGAGCACTCATGAAAGCAGCCCCGTCCTCAGTTTGACTGCCTGCAGAGCAGCCCTGGGGGTTTCAGAGAAACCAGGTTTTATTCTGGTGTTCCCCACTTTGCTGTGGATGCCAAAGCCCATTAACCTTCTGGGAATGTGCAAACCTTATCTATTTCTCGTGGTCCTGAACTGCAGGTTGCTGAAGACGCCTTGTTTTTATTCAAAGAGAAATTTGTCACAATGAATTTGCTGCACCCCAGGCACTTCTGTTCCTTTCAGGAGGCTGCACTTGTTCACTCACCACTGATTAGGCAGTTCCACGATTTGGTCCTCAAGATTTTTAAATCCTGGGGAGAATAAACAAGAAAACCTGAGCATGATAAGGTGCAATAATAAAGACTGAGGCTGCAGCCTTTTCTCATTGGCACACCCCTGGGAGCAGGAGGGGAAATTGTGCCACTTGTGAAACTAAAGGTTGGGTCGGCTGCTTTGGGATAAAGCAGAAAGCTCTGAAATATTAGATATTCTCTGCTTATTTAGAGATTATTTTTTGATTGTGCAAATCTGAACAAGAATATGGGTTTCAAAATAACCTGAAAATTTAAGAGATCTTAAGAAAGGAAGTATGGTAAAATGCAGGGAGTGCATTTTCAACCTTAAGGCTTGAAGGTGTCACACAGCAGCAGAGCCTCTTTCATGATGCTCAAGGATGAGTTTAGACATAAAATTCAACACTAATTTCCATGTATTTTTCTTTTCAGAAGGCTTTTCAGAACAGGTAACCCCTTCCCACAAAGGGTTACTCCCTTCTTTCCTGCCTGTTTTCACAAAACTAGTCAGAAATTTCTCTGATCCTATCAGCTCAGTGAAGATTGTCCAAAAAACATGACAAAAACATGGAGAAGCAGTGACATATAGGAAAGGACTTGATGGAGACAAAGCTGAAGGTGGAAAATAAGGGGATTCAGATGATAAGAAGAAACTGAAAAGGGGGCATCAGAGAGAAATTTTATATCACTGCCAAAAAATTTTACATAAGCTTAACTCTAGATCATATCACTGCGGGTGTTACTGGTTGTTTCCCTCCTTAATACTCTCATTTCATAGCTGATATTTCAAAATCCAGTCTAAAATCAGATATTTTCTGAAGTCAAGGGCAACAATCTAGGATTCCAAGAAAAACAACTTGGAAGAGAATCCAAGCAGGTTCCAAGAACTGAAATCCATGGAGACTGCCAAAGGGGCAGTGTTCTGTAATATTTCCAATAAAAATAGGCACAGTGATTGCAGAAACAGTAGCAGAAGTCACTGGGAACACTTCCCTACGATCTGTCTGGGATCACCTGTGTTTCCAGGTACTTCCAGCTTTCTGATGTGGTACAGGGAGGTAGAGCAAGGTGAGAATAGATCTAAGGAGGGACAGACTCCCATCACATCTTCATCTTTTCCTCTTGATCACCACTTTCTTCTCCATTAGTGATTCTTGATCCCACTGTCATCTTTACTCCTGAGAATGCCCTGGCAGATTACATAAAGTAAATCCTCTTCCTGGAAGTCTGTGGACTGGATGGTCCAACCTCACATCTGTGATTTTTGTCTTTATAAAGTATCTCACTCCCTGTTTCCCTTTCCATCTCCTTCTGCAAATTGAGACTGGCTGAGGGGAAGCTTAGAAGAGAATGAACTGTCACTTAAACTCTCTGCATCACTCAGTCATCCTTATAAAAGGGGATCTCATACGGCATCAGCTCTGCCAGGAAAGCCAAGCCACTCAAAATTTCTCAATATTGCGAACGTGCAGAATAAATTACAAAGACCATGTTTGTCCGCAGACACTTCTCTTTTGGAAGGAACAGTGCTGCTTGGAGATGCTGGTGGCATGTGAGCTGACACACAGACACAGTCACACACACACAGAGCCTTCAGAAGCTTCAGCATGCATAAAAATGCACCTGCATCTTTCATAACAGCTTGGGGAATTGCTGCATGAGTGTTTGTGTTGCACAAGGAGAGCTGTAGGGTTCTCTAGGCTGGTCTGTGGTTGGCACAAAGTCCATAAACCAGTGCCTCTGGACACAGGCTGTGTTACCAAATCTAAATTCTACCTTAATTTAAGCTGTACTTTTTTAGGATTATGGTTTTGACACCAGGAGAATTCATTCCACCTGTTGCATTTTTTAATGCTTTGCTAACTCAATTCTTGCCACAGTCTGTAGCCGCACACTGAATTAACACAGGTCTATTAATTGATATCCCTTACCTCACACAGGGGCTGTTATTTGTGTCCAGCAGGGCAGAGCAGTGGCTGCAGCACACCTGGCACTGTGCTGCTGACCCAGATGTGGTTCTGCCCTCAGACTCCAGGGGCAGCTGTGAATGTTCACCTCTGCTCAGCCAAACACTGAAATACAGCTTAAGTCACAAAGTTAATCGCTGACTTGGCAGCAGAGCCAAGTGCTGTGAGGTATTTTTCTAATATAAGAAGTAGACTTTTACATTTTCAGCAGTGTTATATAACTTATTCCCTTCTGTTGGAATTCCATTAATACTTCTATACTTTTCTTAGCATTGCTCAGACCCTTTCATCTCATTCTACAGCAACATCTAGGATTATCATACATTGCTTACATTTATCCAAGTTAAACATTGTTTTGCACAAGCTGTCTATGCAAAATAATAATAAAGATAATAGTGATTGCTGCGCTTAAGTCTGAACAAAAGGTGAGCTGTTTTTCTACTCTATGAAGAATTTCAGGAATCTTCAGGGAAAAAAATGAAGGAACAGACTTGAAGAGAGAATCAAATGGGTTGCAGGGTCAATGTGTATTATCCAAAATATTTAATAACCCTAGTATCACAACTCTTTGGTTATAGATCTGTCCAAAAGAATAGATGTGATATGATCATTCTCTCTTTTTTTTTTCTTTTGGACTAGTACTGATCAAGGAAAGTGAGTGATTTTCCCCTCCAGTTCTTTCCTTCTGCTTCTGTCTCTTGAGAACAATTCCTTTGCTGATTCTCATGGCTGAGATTACAGTCCCATTTACAAGATGCATCAGTTTGGCTTAAAGTGGACCAATGTGCAAGATAAATAATAAGATTATTTATTTTCTGTGCTCAATAACAAAAAAAGTTCAGGTTTACATAAATGCCATATAATGATCGGGTTCTTTCTTATGAATATTTCAAAAGTAAGATGTTTATTATTTCATTGAAATTGCAGCATTTTCCCTGCAGATTCTTGTATTTTTTAGGATATGAAAATCAGTATTAAACAATATCCTGAGGTATAGAGCTGCACAGATCCAAAAGACAGAGACCATTAGACAAAATACCCCAAATGAGGTGTAAAACATCTTATATTAAAACCACCACATTACATTCACCCTCCTGCAGTGAATCCTAAAATTTACTAGAGGTAAAAATATTCCAAGGTCAACTCCACTGTGTTTTTACCAAAAAGCACTGAGGAAAATCACCATGGGAAGCAGAAGAAAATCTTTTTTTGTCCTTGATTTTCCCTTGAATGGAGGCAATCTGCTGGAATTTGCATTATGTACCCGGGGCCCATTCCCTCCCTCCTGCCTGAAGCACTCACCCCTGCGGGAGGAGTCAGTGGGTGCTCGCTGTTCCCTGCTGAGCCAGAATTGATTTGCTGCTGTTTCAGATGCTCACATCTCAGCTCTTCGCAGTGCAAATAAATTGACAACTTTTCCAAACTATGAACAACCTGCTTTCCCCCTGGAATCTCAGAGAATAGAATACATATATGTGAAATATGCATATTACAGGACAGAATAATTCAGTTTGAAGTACCTACAATGATCATTAAATTCAGCTGCCTGTTACCAGCATCTTACTTGTTAAAAATAAATATAAATCCCAAAAGTGTGGGGGGGGAGAGGTAAAAAAAGAGTGAAGGCTTTTTGCCTGGACAGCTAATATTAGGAAAAGTACTATCTACAAAAGTCTGGTCCCCGAGCCCTTTCTAACTAACCCAGTGGTCACCTGGCCAGTGGTTTGGCGTGGATTTCCTGGGAGAACGAGCTCTTGGCAGATGTTTCCAAGCAGCAACGCTTCCAAAGGAGTGGATATTCCCTGCGGTATAGAGCATATGTGTAAAACCACAGCAGTTACTTTTTATTTTAGATGTATGGTTAAGATATCAGAAAAGAGGGACGGAAAAATCTCCTCAGTACATTTGGAGCCAGCTTGTGGTCCCTCTTTGGACTCCTCCTCCCTCTCCTGGCAGCTGCCAGGGTTGGGGCTCTCGGGCCCGTGAGCCGAGGGCTGCTCCCACCACCCCTGGGCCCCACCGCTGCAGAGCTTTTCTGCTCTCAGGAAACCCAGTTGTTTGTTAATGCTCCTGCACAACAGCATTTCCCAGGCAATACCTCAAAAATACTTCATAGAATTTAAATAAGAATGAAAGAACATAAGCATGAAGGTAGCCTGTTCTTTAAGCCTTTCCTTCCAGTTTGCAAAAGCTGGAACCTGTTGATGTTTTTAGTATTTTTCCACATCAAATGAGACTCTTACTTACCCATACCATAGGACAATAGTGGTAAAAATTTCCTACAGCCTGTCTGAGATCGTGGTGCACAATGTAGGCAATAATGAATGGATTTCCAACTTGTGCAATAGTCCTGTATTTAAAAAAAAGAAAAAAAAAAGATGGCATTATACTACCAAAAATCTCCTATAAAGTCAGAATATCATTAATATTTTCAAAGCTAAACAAGTGTTTTGTCACTCAAGATCCAATTTTTTTCCTGAGATTTTGTTTCTGATGTTGGTGCAGGAGAGGTGACAGTGGAATAAGGCACAGCAGGATGATCTGACCTCTCTATATAATTGAAGTCCATGACAAACTCATCCATCTGCGCCTGTTATACCCCAAAAAGGGCAACCAGCAGATTTGTTGAACAATTCAGTGTCTAGAGGAGGTTTGATAACTGTGCCCTGTATCTGTGCCTCTGCAGGGGAGCCTCTTCCAGTGCTGGTATCCAAATGGCAAATTCCAATGCAAGGTGAAATTGCTGCTACCCATGGTCTCTGCAGATGTTTTCTCATCCCTGACAGCATCAATTATTTATTTAAGTTTGATTGTGCAGCAATTTAAATTAGTATAGCTAAGAGTGTGTCTAGATCCAATTTAAACACAGGATGGAAAATAGGGATGTCCTTAAATCAATTTCCACATCTCAAGTGCAGGGGTTTGTTTGTACCAGTACCATTTTTAGCTTTGTGTAAAATTACATTTTTTCCCCTCAATTAGCACCTCTGTCAAAGTCTGCTGAAGTCAATGAGAGGCTTTTCACTGACTTCATTAGATTTTAGATCCACTCAAGTCCTTCAGTTCATGACCTGTAATGATTCCAGGTGGCTCTGGTGGAGCAGCACTCTGAGCACCATGCCCATATGCAGATGGACATGTTCACCTCCCAGTGCATTGCCCAATCTACTATTTGGTATTATCTTAAAATGTCTCAAATTTCCCACTCCAGTCACAGTGAAGAAAGTGGAGTTGGCACTGAATTGCTTTGAACTTCCTCCTATTCAAAGGAAGAGTTCCTTACAACAGCTTAAGCAAAACATTTATTTTACTACTGTTTGGAGAAAAGGAGAGCAGGGGAGGCACATTTCCTTCCTTGGGATAAAAGGATGCTTTGGATGCACTTCATGAAGTTTTGAATCATTCTTTCCTCTGGCTGGATGTCTCTATCCAAGCAGCCCTGAAAGGATACCTGTACGTCAGGCTGGTGCTGAGCTCCATTTTCCCAGCCTGGAAGCTGCTCCTGCCCCTGCTTTAGGCCCAGGACCTGCCATGGGCCACCTCTGCTCAACGCCTCCTGCCATGGGGACAGCACAGCTGCACGGAAAAAGGGCAATTTTTGCTCTAGTTGCCTGTTGGAGACAAGACGTGACCTCTGGAAAAGATCACAGAGAATACTTACAGAAAAGAAAAGTCTAAATATGTCCTAAGAAGGCAGGATGGGACTACCCATCTCACAGGATACACAGAACACAGAGCAGAGAAGGAAAATCTCCCTCTGAGCTCAGACACAGCCAAGTCAACCACAATTTAGATGACCAACAACAGCTGGAGCAGGTTTGGAGGCGCTCCTCCAAAATCCAACCTGTACTCTCACATGCAGGAATGGGATGGCACCTCCATTGGAGGCCAAAGAGGAAGGAGTAGGTTGGGCTTTATATGGAAAGAAAATGGAGAAGGAGCAAGAAAGAGAAGAGCAGTTTGGTGGCTGCAAGGAGGCTGAGCAGCCTGGAAGAGAGCAGAGGAGGAGCAGGGAAGGGCTGAGGGCTGGCCCAGGCAAGTGGGAGGACATGGCCCAGTTGGGTGGGAGCCCTGGGCTGGGAGGGAAGGGAAGGCAAAACAGGCAGGAGAAGGGAAGGGCTGAGGGCTGGCCCAGGCAAGTGGGAGGACATGGCCCAGCTGGGTGGAAGCCCTGAGCTGGCTGTGAGGGAAGGGAAGGCAAAGCAGGGAGGAGAAGGGAAGGGTTGGCCCACCCAAGTGGGAGGACATGGCCCAGCTGGGTGGGAGCCCTGGGCTGGGAGGGAAGGGAAGGGAAGGGAAGGGAAGGGAAGGGAAGGGAAGGGAAGGGAAGGGAAGGGAAGGGAAGGGAAGGGAAGGGAAGGGAAGGGAAGGGAAGGGAAGGGAAGGGAAGGGAAGGGAAGGGAAGGGAAGGGAAGGGAAGGGAAGGGAGGAGAAGGGAAGGGAGGAGAAGGGAAGGGCTGAGGGCTGGCCCAGGCAAGTGGGAGGACATGGCCCAGCTGGGGGGGAGCCCTGGGCTGGCTGTGAGGGAAGGCAAAGCAGGAGGAGGACGGAGGCTCTGCCCGTGCTGGGCAGTGGGCAGGTGCTGCAGTGAGGTGGTTAATGCACTGCACTCGGCTGCCTCACCAGGAATGGCACTGACACCTGACTGGGAACTTGGGGAAAGAGTTGGCGGCTTATTAAAGCAGCTGGACCCCGGCTGAACCCCACGACTGCACGCTAGGATTGCTGTGTGCCCCTTGATAACTCACAGCTGCTGATAAAGTCCACTGGTAATGGCTTTTTGCTAATGAGAAAAGTGCTGCTGATTATGACAAATAGCCTTGGACCAACAGGCTAAGCTGCTACATAGGCTCCCAATTGTCAGTCTGGGTGATTTTTGCATTTCATTATTTCTTTCCTGACGTCCTGGCTCCTTCTATCTTTAACGTACTCCCAGAGCCGTGTGTCACAATTTTAATAACACTTCTTTATCTCAATTTTTCCCCCCTCTCTCCATGGGAGCTGGAAACAAAAGGCTGTTACAGAAATAATGTTTAACCTCGCTCCTGTGCTGCAGGGAAAGAAACCCCACAGCTATTGTTCAAGAATTAAAAAGGCGTAAATGGGGCACACAGAGCCCACTCAACCCTAAAAGACAGACTTTTAAAAATACCTATTATTACTATTATTTAGAGTTGTTTCATGCACAGCTTTGAGGCCTGCCATGTCTCCTTTCTCTTATCCTGTGACAAAGGTATAGCACATATCTAAGCACAGAGAGTGAAGCCTTGGTGGACAGTGACACCATGTCCCTGTTTTGAATGCCTTCTAATAATAGCAATATTGTTTTAAAGGGAAGAATGTAGGGGGAGAAGCCATCAAGGATTCAGAATAAGCCTGCTATCTCCTTTGGAATTGGTTACAAGGCACCTTGTCTTTAAAATAATGAAAGCTGAAGAGTATGGGATGGATAAAGCAGAACGAAGGCCAATGCAGGTCCTAAGACAAGGTGTGAAAATGATGCTTTTCTGCCCTCAAGGTTACAAACCAGCAGCAAAATACTGGAGCTCACCAAGTCCTCTCCTACGCTAGGATTTGCCAAAGCAGATCTCTGCTTTTGAGGATATGCTGCTGCCCATGGTTCTTGACTTGTAAAAAAGACTGGTCCCCCTGTCAGATCCTTCCCACCTTGTTCAGGGCCTGCAGGAGGGAAAAGGGGCAAAGCACAGCCCCCAGGAGCTCCTTGCAGCGCTTGTGGGGAAGGCAAGGACTCCATGGATGTTGTCCTTGGGCAACTGAGTTTTCAGCCTGCTTGTAAATGTAAAACCAAAGAGATAGAAAAATTCTTACAAGAGCAGAATTAAAGATGAATGGCAGACAATTGGCTCTCCCCATCCCCACTAACTAGTCAGGCAGTGAGGGATTTTAAAAACTGAATGATCAGAGGAATCTGCAAAAGAATCAGGAGCTGAATCATAGTTCAGAGCATGGGATTTAACTGTAGGACCGTACGTCTACCACTGGCACTTCTCTTTGTCTGTGATTTTATAAATTGCAGCACTGGAATAACATTGGCTTTACAAGTGTTACAGCTACATTACATCAGAGACATTAAAATCATCTCAGTTGGAAAAGAAAACTGAGCTTAAGACTCTTAGTTCCTCTATGATATAAAACATGTAACTGAAGGATTCCTTCTTTAGTTTTTAAATTTTGGGCTTCCCAAGTTTTGTCATCCCAAACTGAAACTGAGGAAGCATTAAATCTTCAGTTAGGTACAACCTTCACTAATACTTCTTTACATTTTTCTTGGAAAAATTATAAATCATGAAAATAGTTAATAATACACAAATAAATTATAGGACCTGCTTGGATTTTTTTACTTGAAATTTCCTTTGTCATCACCCTGTTCGTCTATAAAATCTAACTTGAAGAAAAACATAAAAGCATATGAAATTTCTGTACCAAAGACTATCTTTAAAGTATTTGGTAATCTTGTTTATTTGAAAATAAAATGCTTCTTACCTGTATGACAGAGCTCACTCTCATGCTGAAGAGCTTGAATTTTAAAATTATAATTACTATAAAGGTCTTTGAAAACTACATTTTCTTCTGCTTTGCCACAATTTTTGCTGCTCCACAAGAAGAATCTTTGCAGCATTAATTTTATTAATGCAAGGAAAGTTTACTTGATAAAAATAACACACTCAGTTCACACAAGTCAACTGTAAGCGCTGGTGCAAGATCAGAGCCAGAAAATTAATGCACAATCAATTACAAAATGACTCTCAGAGCAACAGCCAGACACTAATCACTCCCTTAGAGAAGGAAATCTTCACAAAATCCTCCTGTACCTTCACAGGCCTCCTTTGGTTTGCTCCAGCTGATAACCCGCTGAAAGTCGTCCTTCCTCCTGGGCTCTCTAAAACAAAGCTTGAGGAACAATTCTCAGCTGGACTGCTTCTGGGGTGGCATTTTTGGTACTTTTGTGCTTTTCCAGTTTTGAGTTTTACTGGGTAATAGCCCACTAACACAGAATTTTCATGTCTCAAAAATAAAAGCAGCAGCCAGGTTCAGACACCTCAGTGCAATCTTCTCCCTCACACAGTGCCATTGGTTTCAAGCCACTTACTTGAAAAGCAACCCATTATACTGAATCTAAAGGGCCCATATTTAAAAAATCCCTACTGTTCCCCTCCAGCCAACCTCCAGCCACTCTCCCTGTAAGCATCTTCCTCCTTCATCCCTTACCAACACATGGACAATGCCTACAAGAGCATAAACTCCGTTGTAAGAGAAGCAAATACAGCTGCAACAGAGTTCACACAACCTTTCTGACAGCTAAGGAGTTTTTAAGATTTCAGTCAACATCTGGGTTGTGAGCCAAATTTTGTTACTGTTAACCTGGAAAGTTTTTATTAGATAATAAAATCAGTAAAATCCCACCAGCAGCTAGAAACCACATAACGTGCTTACCTGGACACAACTAATCTTAATAGCAAGAACAGAGGAATATTTCTAGTATTCATAAATTAAACAGATGGGAATTAAAAACTGTGATTTTCTGGGTTTTTTTCTGCTTTTTAATGATATTTCCTAAAATATTTTTTTTACTCTCCATTTATTGTGGGGATTTTCTTGGCTTGATAGATGTTCATGCTTGGTGAGGTATTTATTCGTTCCTGTACAGAGAAAGCGCTTCCCAACATTCAGGTTTGGCTGCTATAAATGTAAGGGCATTGTTTTAAGGAAATATTTATATGTTTAGGTCTATTGACCATTTATGCCATTATTTAAAGGGGTCACAGAAAAGGGCAGTGGTTATTAAAATGGAGAGAGCAAGCAAAAGCAGGAGAGAGGCAGAGGGAGCGAGAGGTAAGAAACTCATAATGGGATTTTTCATGTGGAACGATCATTTTATCTAATACGTCTGAAAATGTAATCCATTACTACTAATTACCATGCTGGCATTGAAATACAGGATCACACTTGCTCCAGATCCAGATAGAGGCCCAAATCTCTCCATGCATTGTTCCCTCCATCCCTGCTCACCTCCCTCCCTTTCTGCTTCTCCAAGAAGAAATTCAGCCCCTCGGACATTAGTGAGGAAGGGCCCGGGGTCTCCCTATCATCCTAAAGCAGAAGCTAAACAATATTAGCCAATCATTTTTGATAGATGAAGCATGGAAATTAGTTCCAGAGTTTAACTGATAACTGAAACCACACAGTTACATTCCATTATGGCAGCCTTAATTGATGAGCTCATTAAGCCCATTATTAGAGAAATTGATTTCAAATAGGCACTTAAAACTGGCTGGCAAAAGAAAAAGGTGAAGAGATACCGTACAATGTGAAGAAAGTAACTAAAATACATAATGAAGCAAGTAATTTTATAGGTTTGTTTAATGAAAGCCTCAAGAGCGTATTAGTTGCTGTGTGGATTTTAAACACTCATTTTATGTACTAATAAAGCTCCCGTCCTTTATGGGAGTTCTGAATGCCTCCAATATTTAATGCAGCTCTGCTACTAATTAATTAATTAACCCCAGATGAAGCAATCAATTAGTCATGCAGAATCGACACTTTAAAGGTCTGCCAGGTAGCGCTGGCTACCGGTGCAGAACAGTGGAAGCAAAGTTTCTTTTTAATTATTTTTATATTGCTTTCAGCATAACAGGGAAAAAAAAAACCAAACAGGGCTGAAATTTAAAAGCTGCATTAGCAACATGGTAAAAATGAGTGATTAACACTCTGACCTTACATTATTTCAGAGGATAAAACAGTGGAACAACACTGGAAATTTTAGAGATGGGTTCAGATTGAAGATGTACAACCCAGACAGTTAATTTTTAATATGTTCATCTCAAGCAGCCACTGCTGCTCAGATTAAATGAAGACAGCTGCAAGTTTCTGGGCAGTGCTTGGAAGTCCCTTTACACACTTGGGGTCTGAGGAAGTAAACACATGAAAGAAAGATAGTAATGATAAATCCTCCAGAAGCAAATCTTTATTTTTCAGTATTTATTTGGGAAAAGAGCAGCAGGAAAACAAACCCCTTGGTGTTAACCCCTCTCGTGTCTCTTTATTTCCTCCATTTACCTACTCTTGAATGCTGAAATGTAGAGCCTTTATCCAAAGGGCACTATATAAATGGTCTTTCATTAACCAAAGCTCATCAGCCATGACCGATTAACCTCAGTTGTAAAGTGAGATTGCTGTCTACGTGAGCTTAAGTGTGGATGAGCTGCTTTGCTGGAAGGCTGAACTCATGATCTTTCCACTGGGCTGAGCTTGGAGGCAAAGATTCCACTGAGGAGAGACAGTTAAAAAATGGAGCAAATTGGACTGTATTTCTTCTTGCAAGGATCTATTACTGCTGTTATTATTATGATTGTTATTAGCAATAGTGTTAACCTTCCTTTTAAAAAACCATGGGGCTTGGTTAGCTTGCTGCTGCTGTGCTGAGCATTCTTGGCAGGGCTCTGGGTGATGTTTTGGACAGCAGAAGATCATTTTTGATAAAGAGAGTGACATAAGATTTTGCTTTGGCTTTGAGAGCCCGTTCTTTTTATTCTTTTCAAGACAGCTCCAAAAGGGGGGTCATACAAGACTGAGAAGACAGCTTGGAGTGTCCATATCCAACATTGCAACCTGTCTTTTCACTGCACTAGACTGCATCAGACAATATCTTTTTAAGCTGAATTAAGAAAATATTGTATGTATCAACCCAGCACCAGACTTAACCTTAAAGCAAGGAAATTATTCCTGAAATCACATCCAGGAAAGAAAAGTTCACACTGAACTGAGGCAAAGAAAAGTTATGAAGGTGTCTTGAGAAATGGAAGCTTTTCTTTTTAAGAAAGCTTTGCTTAGCCTAGCAAAATGAAGGCAGCTATGTGATATAGTTCTCCCTATAAACATATCAAAGGAGCATCTTCTCCAGCAGGTAGAAAATCTATTTAGGCAAAAGGGTGAAGTTGGCACAACAGCAAATGCACATGAATAAATAATATTCAAATGATAAAATTCAAATTGGCTATAAATTTAGACTGAAAATGAGAAGAAATTTACTGTCAGAGCTCTGAGATTTGGGAAAAGCCCTCAAGTGGGAAAAGGAGAGAAAGGAATCTAAAGGATTTCATGATGCACAGTTATTTATGACAGGTTTTAAAGACTGTAGGCTCTGCCTGGCTTTGATATGCCTCAGAGAGGATCCCCTTTCCTTGCCTGGAGGCTGAGCTTGCTGCACTTGGCATCCGGGTGGGGTTTGCCAGTGTGAAAGCACCGAAAACCCTAAGCCAAAGGGATCTGCTCTGTTTGGCCTGGAAGCCAGGGAGGGCAGCTGAGAGTTCCAAACAAAATTCCATGTAGCACAAGAAAATACTTTGGGTTCTTCCTTTCTCCTGCATTTCCTTGGAGGTTTAGGGTAACATTGTCTTATGTGTGTTGGTGCTTTTGTGTCCTCATTTCCCTTTCTGTGGGTTTGGGTGACTCCCCAGAGTCCCAGTTGCTTTCCTGGCACAAAACGACCATCAAGCAGCACATTAGGGAGGGCAAAGGAGTATTACAGCCACAAGAACACAGGTGGAATAAAGGTGGTCTGTGGTGATTCACTTTGCTCTGAAATGCTCCAGGGGCACTGACATCCCAGGTGAAAACTTCTTGGAGCAGAGGGAGAACTCATCAGCTGGAGGACAGTAAGCCTGAAAACACTGCATCAGAAATTAGCATGTACCTATGTCCCAGGAGTAAATTAATCTAAATAACTATTAGTGCAAGTCATGATGTCACTAAGGGAGAAACAGAAGAGAAAGCAAAAACTGTAAATAAAACTTAAAAATAGAGACTAGTGAGTATAAAAGCACATTTTACCAAAAAAAAAAAAAAGAGGCATAATGCCAAACATAGGACAAAAATAACCAAATCTTATCAGGGACTGCTTAGTGGCTAATTCATTCAAATCCTTCATCTGTGAGAAACCACTGGGGATATGAATCCAAGCAGATTAGAATCAGTTGAAATATTAGCTTGAATACACAGCATAAAACCTCTAAACATCACTCTGGTAAACAGGCTTTATATACCAGGGCTGACTGCAAGCTGCCTGCTCATTTGGTGCAGAGAATGAAGCCTAAGTCAATCGTGTTTCTGATTTCACACAAGTTTTAGGCTTGTGTAATTCCAATGGCTGATCCAGAGTACACAAGCAGAATAATTGCTGCTTGAAAAAGAAAAGCAAATGACACGTCCTCTGTTAAAATGTTCTTGTTTCATCATTACCCCTTGCATTTGATACCAGGCATTTGACAGCAGCTTTGGGAGATTTCCTTAACCAGCTGAATTCAAATGGATCCAATTCCAATTTTCTGTTTGAGGTATGACAGGACTGCATGCAGTGCTGAGCCCTGTCCCACACACAGAGCTCTCCATCCTGAGCTGCTTCCCATGCTCTTTTCTGTGGACTTCAGCCCATGAAGGAGAGCACTTCACACAGACATAGCTAATCACCAGTTACTTACAGAATTTGGCTCAAAATCAGAGGGAAAAGCCAAATGTCAGTTTTGAGTCAGCTAAGACCCATTCTGACCCAGGAGAAACATCCAAGAGGCAAATCCAAGAGGCACACACGTACCAAGTGCAATTTCTACACATCTTTTAAGCCCCCCCAGGAATGCTGACTCCCCCACATCCTTGGGCACTCAGCTCCAATGCTTTTCACTTCACATTCCTTCAGTGCAGAATTTTTTCCTGATGTCCAATCTAAACCTCCCCTGGTACAACTTGAGGATGCTCCCACCATCCTATCACTTGTTGCTTGGGAGAAGAGACCAACCCTGGCTCCTCCTGTCAGGAGGTTGCAAGAACAAGAACTGCCTCGATTCTCCTTTTGTCCAGATTGGGCCCCCCTCAGTCCCCACTCCTCAGACTCGTGCTCCAGACCCTTCCCCAGCTCTGTGCCCTTCTCTGGACTCACCCCAGCCCTCAATGTCCTTCTTTTTGTGAGGCACCCAGCACTGAACGAGGTTTCTGAGGTGTGGCCTCCCCAGTGCTGGGTACAGAGGGACAATCCCTGCCCTGATCCCTCTTCTGGCCTTTGGTAGATGGCATCACATTTCCTGACCTCCAGCAGTCGCCCAGCAGCTCCTCAGCGAGCCTGGTCTGCTGTGAACGATGGAGAGAGGCTCTGCCAGCACTCCCACCTGCTCCTTCAGCACCTGTGGGTGGGTCCCACCCCACCCACTCCCACCCACTCCCACCTGCTCCTTCAGCACCTGTGGGTGGGTCCCATCCACAGAGCCCTGCCCTGGTTGTGACCATTGCCATTGGGATTTGGGGATTATTTCTGATTTGGAGCCCTTTCCCCCTGTAGCTATTGAGAGCCATTTCTCACCCTGAGGAGCAATAATCAGTTCTGTCTGTGCCTTGTGAAAACCCCCAAACCAGACACTCCTGGTCTGAATTGCTCTTGCCCCTTGTCTGTGTATGTCCCCAAGCTTATGGCTGCACATGATAGAAAGGCAAAGCAGGGACTTCATAAGCTTAATAACCACTTGACTTTCACAAATACTTTCTGCTACAAGATGCTGAACAATTTAAAAATGTTCCAGTATTTATATTGCATCCCAGATTAAATAACTGTTGTCATTTTCTGCCTTCATTGTTCTCATAGTCAATTCAATTGAAAATAGGCCCATTAAAAGTATTCATTTGTAAAATATTGCACCATAGCTATTTTTTTTTATTTAGCAGCTCTGAAAACACCTACCAAGTGATTGCCATTTAAAACCCACTTAAAGGCCAATTTACACAACATTTGTGCTTGTGTAAATAAGGTTTGCTGTTATGCTAATGTGCAATTGCACCACTTGTGCTGTTTTGAAGGATAATTCACAATTTTAAATTGTGCTGTATGACAGAAGAATTCAAGGATGTTTTAATCACAGCTTTGGTTTGCATTAATCAGATGTAAAAGCACAAACTGTTTTGTCTGCCGCTGAGAAGCAGGCACTGCAGAGACAAATGACTGAAAGGAGATTTACAGTTTTTCTACCTCAGATTTCCAATTAAACCTTGGGTATTTAGTTAATACTCTCAACTGGAAGTCTCATGATAGAGGCAATACATAGCAAGATCTATAACACCATTTAAAAAACCCAACAACAACAAAAACCCAGAAGCCAAACTAAAAATCAACCTCCACAAATTTGCTAACAATAGTGTTTTTATTTCAAATAACTGTAATTTTTCCTCTGGGTATTGCTGCAGATTATGCATTTTCCTTCATGATTTTTTAATGAAGGACTAATTTACCTATTGTCCAAGTGCATTATAGACTGTAAGTATGATTATTTAATTCAGCACAAAATCCAGCATGTCAAGATTAATTCATATTTACTAAATGTTTATAAATTAGGTATCTAAATCTTCATGGATGAATGCCAACTTGTACTAAGACTTATTTCTGTACTTCACAGACATTTCCATAAGTGCTTATTGCCATACTGCAGAACTAGAAAGAACTGATAGCAACAATATATTTACAAATCATCTGCTGAGACCATATAAACTCTATAAAGCAGGGGTTTTTTTTAATTATAGGTTTATACAGTGGCTGGCAAAATAGAAATGTAATGCAGAAGTAGCTATTGGCTACTGCAATGCAAATAAATACTAATAATGTGCATACATTAGTGTACAATCATATACAGGCAGGAATAAATACAGTAGTAACATTCTTCTGTTCCCACTCATTTGAGAGCCAATCTGCATAATGCTGTCCCTTCAGAAACACTTCCACAATGTATTTAACCCAGCTTCTGGACTGGACTGAGTTTTAAAATGCCCTTTAAGGGCTTCTGGTCAGCTGCTCCCAACAGCACTGTTCAGAGACTCCTATGAGCCAAACAAGATTTTATTTACATTCATATTTAATTCCTGGCAAAACACCCTAAAATCTCTGCATATTCATAATCCCTGTGTATTTAACCATTTAAATATAATGCAGGGGTAATGGGCTAACACCTAAAATGTATGGGATTGTTTTTTATTCTAGCTATCCTTCCTCCAAAAATCCTTCAGTAATCCCTCTCTGGAGCTGTTGAACTGATCCAAGCTCTCCTCAATGGGGAATTGTCCCCATTCCTCCAGACAGGAGCCCTGGCATGCACACCAGTGACCAGGGAACATCCCCCTGCATATTTAAGGCCAGAAATATTTGACTTATTTGCCTTTAAAGCGGTTACTGCACCACTTGGGCTGTGATGATTTAACGCTGAAGGACATCTACTGTCAATTATCCATCTCCTTGGCAAGCCCTTGTCTCTACCACCATCACAATGTCTGGAATTTAGGAATCAGAGAATCATTTAGGTTGGAAAAGACCTCTAAGATCGCTGAGTCCAACAGTTAACCCAGCACTGCCAGGCCCACCACTGAGCCATGATCCCACATTTACATGGTTTATTTTAACTCTTCCAGGGATAGCAGTTCCACCAGTTTCACTGCTTGAGCACCCTTCACATGAAGAAATTTCCGCTGATATATAATTTAAACCTTCTCAGGTGCAACTTTAGGCCATTTCCTTTTGTTCTATCCCTTGTCACCTGGGAGAAGAGAGCAACCTGCATCTCACTGCAGCCTCCTTCAGGCAGAAGCAGCATGGCCTGCAACAACATTTTCACCATCTGACACGGTGCAGGGCCCATACACACTGCAGCAGGTGCTTGTGGAGAGTCATTTGATGAGTGGGAAGCAGCAGGGCAGCCACCCACCCAAACTCATCCCCAGTGCAGCTCTGTGGTATTCAGGGGCTGCACTATCATATGCCTCATGCATACAATGCTGCAGCTTATCCTAACAGAAGGTTTGGGCAAGCTGACTTTATTGCTGACAAATTGAGGCTCAAGAACATGTTGTAGTGCAATGGATGGCATGGAGCTGGTCATCTGTCAGACAGGATCCCAGCTCAGACTTTATTAATATTCCTGGTTGGGAGGCTTCCTTGGATGTATGCGCCTCTTCAAAACATTCATTCCAGCTCACTATCAACACTTGAAATGGTGAATTTTAGCAGCGTGCCTATAAAATAAATTCCCACCACAAACCTTCCTTGCAACAATGAAGTGTCTGTTCTTTAACATAGCTTGTTGTTGATGATAGATTTCATTACCCACCTCCTATGAAAATCCAGGGAGAGCCTAGGGATAAATTGTCGCAGCTCTGAAGGGAGCAGGAAGGTCTCAGTGCTGCTGGAGCTGTGCTCAGCACTGCACAACATCCCCCAGTTCTCCCTGCAGTGTTTCCATGCTTTCGTGCTCCTCTCCCCGTTATCTGGGGCGCTGAGGCAGAGCTGTGGCCCAGGCACGCAGGCCGGGGTGGCACAGGACAGCACAGACAGGGCAGGGTGTGCAGAGGCTGGGCAGGATCTCCCGAGAGCTGGAACAGCAACGTCCCCAGCCCATTCAGCGTCCCTGGGTGGCATTTCCATCTCCTAAACTTGGCTGTCCCCGAGAAAGGACCGGAGTCCTGGCAATGACAAAGTGCTCAGCCAGCTTCCCCGAGTGCCTCAGACACCAGAGGGTGGAAACACTTTAAAAACCACCCCTGACAATATATTAAACTATTTCTGTCAATGCCTCCACAGCTCATCTGATAGATACTAATGGCTTCAAGCAAGAGTCCTATTTAGCATGATTATTGTTTTCATTTTTTAAATGCACTCCATGCTCAGTTAGTGCTAGACACACCTTCATTACTCCTATCTGTTTGGAGGATCACAGCCTCCAGACTGACATATGAGACATCTCAGGATGGCTGAAAAGCAGTTCATTACGTGAATACATCACAGATCCTGGTAACATCAATTGCAGCAACAATTCTTAATGCAGCTAATAAGGTGTTAAAAGTCCCTACAGTTTTTTTGGTTATCTGACTTGTTTAAGATACCAAGCTGGGTTTTCATCACTTCCCAATTGGAAGGTTTAGCAGATTTAGGTTTTGTTAAAAACATATATATTCTGTAGGTATGCATTTTTTTTTCAGAGATTCCTCCACACTTATAAAGCAAAGTGAAAAGTGCAGGGGAATTACTGAGTACAGAATGATGTGCCAGCTGCAACAAATACAGATCGCCAGGCACTTCCCTGGTCATTGACAGCTGCAGAGGTTTATGTTACAGTCCTACAAACAAAACAACCTGGACTACTTTCTTCTTTATGCCAGGACCCGTTTAAAAGAGGAGCTGCTTGTCACATGAGGTGTGGGGAACAGAATAAATCCAGCACTAAAGAATAAGCATTCTAACATCCTAAAGTGCTCTCACCCAACAACACCCCTTCTGGATGGCAAGACTCATGCACTCTCTATCATTTTCCATGGATCTCAGCACACTGAATTTAGGTCAAAAGTGACAAACTCTGGAGAGGAATGAATTCTAGTTAAATTATACCAGATATTAATCTAAAATAACACCCCTTCCCTCCATGCACAGCAGATTTTACACACACAAAGATTAAAGAAAAAATCTACTCACAACACAACTGCATTTAGTCCACAAGAGCTCAGTAGTCTGCTGGGTCTGTGACTTCACCTGCACAAACCCATTTCAGATCCTGAAATCAGTGCACAGCTCCATGTGCATACATTATTGAGTGTAACTCATGGAGTTACATCCCAACGGGCTGGTCCTGTGATAATAATCTGTTTCCCTCTCTCCTCCACCTCTGCTTTTTG
Source organism: Ammospiza nelsoni (assembly GCF_027579445.1). Lineage (NCBI taxonomy): Eukaryota > Metazoa > Chordata > Aves > Passeriformes > Passerellidae > Ammospiza > Ammospiza nelsoni. The sequence goes on from NC_080636.1 coordinate 495,321, forward strand.
TTTCTCACAAATCCTTTTTGAGAGATGAGAAATAAAAAACCCCAGCATTTCACTCTCAATCTATTTTGTCCCTACTTCATTCTCCCTGAGAGCAATCACCAGGGAGGTATCAATGACTGAAAATGGCCTGAAAAAGCAGATATTGAGGGACCTGCTGGTGGCAGTGCTGAGGATGGCACTGGAGAATCTGGGGGCAGATTCCCCCATTTGTCTGCTTGGGTCTGTTCTGACAGCAAACAAGAGACATCCAGTTTCCAGACTGTCAGTACAGCACATTATGCAAACATTAAATTCCCTTAAAAAAAATTAAAATCTCAGTGGCTGAGTTATAAACTCCTCCATGATAATCATAATGGAAACATTTCTATGCCCCTACAGCTATAATGGGATTCCTGCAGTAATCCTACACTGTTTATGGTGCTGGTATTTTAAATCATGCATTCTGTATCTTTTACTTTTCCCCTTTTCTCATGGTGCTGTACACACTTGGCATCCTTTCAATGACAAACACTGAGCAAAGTGCAGCAATAAATTATTTCCTCTTTGAATCCTTTTACTCAAGGAAAAAAAATCTATGTGCACACACAGCAGCTTGAGTCCAGCTAGTTAATCAGTTGCATTATTATTACCACCCACCTCCTCCTGTTAAAAAGCCAGATTTTTCTACCATTTGTGCTGCTTTTAATCCATAGGAAGTCAATTTTCCACTCATATATTAGTTTATTTTATATTTTCAAATTGATTCTACTATACATTGATTTCCTGTTGTGTGTATTGTATCCTGAGCTAGGATTATACATTTAGTAGAAGTGGATATTCCTGCCACATAAAGGTTGCTGCAGCTCTATAGGACCCTTATCTTGAAAAGGGAGAGTCCAATTTTATTGAAACGGCTAAAATCCCACTTAATTGAATTTTTTTTTCCTAAGATGTACAAGCTTAGAGACTTTTGGTTTCCAATTCAACTTCAGCTTCGCGGTGTTTAAATTTCCAAACCCATAAAGACCTTTATGAAAAAGAACTTACAAATATTGTATTTCTGATATGGTGAATTACTGGAGAAGCTCGAGGTAAGAAGCAGTGAAATATCAATAGTTTGTAGAACATCTTTTGATCATGCTGGCTTTTCATGGCCTGTTTAACACATTCCTATGGAAAAAGATCGTGTTTGAACCCACATTTCACAATGCTAGAGCCCTGAAATGCTGCAGAGTAGAATTAGGGCTGTGCACTGGAACAGAAAGAAACACACTACCTGAAAACATTTGATGCAAGAAGATGAGGCAACAAGAAATCCTCGTTCCAGGGCAAAATTTCTGGCTCAGCTCACAACCACTGGGGTTTGGTCCTCAGTTCCAGGAGTTTCAGCTCCAAGTGCAACACAAATTTTTCCTGATCAGACTGCTGCTTACATTGCCCCCATTGTTAAATTTTAAGAACTCATATCCTTGAGTGCCCTTACTTAAGTAGAAATGGACCTCAAAGAGGTTTTTTCTTTTGTTTCAAAGAGAAGTTACAGCTCAGAGGAAGCCTCCCTGCTTTTACTCCCGAGCTTGATTCTGCCCTATTCTTGTACCACCCCAGACACGGCCACGTTTTCCACCTCCCTCAGAGAATGCCGTGACTGTGGCATCTGCCCTTTCCAGCATCAGGCCCAGATTCTGTCAGTGGGTCTGTCAGAACATTTGCACCCTTGTCCACTTTTCAGCCCGGCTTTGTTGGCAAACCCCCGTGCAAAGGTCTGCAGCAGGACCAGGACCTTCACCAGGATTTCCTCCAACCTGAGCAGGTCTGCAGCTTCTTCCGGAGCACCCTGATCGTTCCCAAGCTGATGATAAAGCCAGCACGAGCAGAGATGTGCTCAGGAGGGGAGGCAATAAGAGAAGTGTCCCACTGCCCACAGGGAGGGGAAGCCAGGCACGTGGCTGTGCTCACAGTGTGGTGTTTGTGAGGTGCCCAGGATGAGGGGAGAGATGAGAATCTAAGTTCTCAGAAGGCTGATATATTATATTATATTATATTATATTATATTATATTATATTATATTATATTATATTATATTATATTATATTATATTATATTATATTATATTATATTAATTACATCACATCATATCATATCATGCTATATGAAAACTATACTAAAAAAATAGTCCAGGGATGCACAGAAGGCTTCACAAAAATGAATAATGAAAACCCATGACTGCCTCCTCAGTCTGACGCAGCTGGCTGTGATTGGTCATTAATTAAAAACAATTCACATGCTTGGATAAACAATCTCCAGACCACATTCCAGAGCAAAAAAACACGGAGAAGCTGAAGCTTCCCAGCTTCCCAGGAGAAGAAATCCTGGTGAAGGGATTTTTCAGAAAATATCATGGTGACAGTGCAGAAGCCTTTGAAGATGAGCATGTAGTTTATGTGTTGAACACCAAGGCTGGCATGCAGAAACAGAATAAGTAATAAAAGTAACATTCACATTTGAACCAAATTATTTTTGCAAATCCCAAGGGTTCAGTATTTATAGTTGTTCTACAGTGGAAAATTAGACCCCAAACTTGTAGGTCTGTGGAGCTTGGAGAGCCAGGCCCCACGGTGACTGAGATGCCACTAAACCACAGGGTCAGGCTCTTCATGTGAGTTTGTCTCAGTCAAAGGCATGCCGAGCCAAGTGAAGCCCTGCCACCCCGAAGTCAGCATCACTCTGCAGCTGTCTCACAGCGCGGGATGTGCACAGCACACAGCAACAAACCATCTGCGGTCCAAGAGGCTCGGAGGAGATGATTTCTGGCCTTCATTTTATAGGTGCTGTGGAAACGGCTGTGGAAAGCCCAGCACCTGGTAATTAGATTAGAGAGGGCTGAAGGTGAGGCCTGCAGAATAAATCTTGCTGCCTGTTGCGGTTGCACAAGGAGGGAGGAGCTGCAGAGCACCTTCCCTGCCCTGGCAGAGCAGGCCTGGCCGGGGCTCCCTGAGCAGCTGAAACGCCAGGCTGCTGCAGAGGGAAGAGGAGATCCCTTACCCTGTCCAGAGACAAGGGGCACTTGGTTCCAGCTAGAAAAGAGCAAAATTTGGCCAATGCTGCAGTGCCAGCAGCTCTGAGGAGGAGGCAATGGATGGATTGATTCCCTCCTCCCTTCTGGCAGCAACAGGGGAATTTCAGCCTGTCATTCCTTAGCAGGAGCTGCATTTTTGCACCAAAGGAATCCTGGCTCATGGATTTCCCTCTGGAGAGCCTGTGCCTGTTCCCAGGGGTGGAAGGTTGCTGGGGACAGCCCCAACAACCTTGCCCAGGGTATGCAGAAGGAAGGAGGCAGAGGAGTGAGCCCACGCTTGCATTCTGCAGGCAGGACTGGATCCTGCCCTCTGCACAGCCATTCCTGCTTCGCTCCTTACCCCAGGCTCTCTGCACTTTCACCGTCACACAAAGCACACCCAGGCTCTTTGCCCCTCGTCCTCTGCATGTGAAACCCATTTCAGCCCCTTCCTCCTCCCTCTTTGTCCATTATTAAAGGATTCAGCCTTCAGTGTCAGAGAGACCACGGAGGAGCCACACGCTCCTGCTGCTGCAGCCCCCCGGCCCTTTGCCCCTTCCCCTCTCCCCAAGCCCCCACAGCGCTTCTGGGTTTTGTTCACTCCCAGAGACCCTCATTACCTGAACTGCAAGCTCTCGGGGAGCAAAGACTGCAGTCCTTGTGCAGGCAGTAATTAGCACATAATTAATCAACACCAATAATACGAAAGTGTCTCTTTCTTATTCTGCCCACTTTGTAAGTGGCAAAGGAGGAATCTTATTTCTCAACAGATATTATTTTCTCTTTCCAGAGGTATATCTATGCAGAAGAAAATCTTTTTCTTAGAAATCCTTTTTTTACACTTTTCCCGCTGAAATATATTCACAGCTTCCCCTCTACTATCCCCCTAAGTGCTGTGAAAATTAAAAAAATCAACAACTAAATCTGCCCCAGTGTGGAACATCTCTTTTAAAATGTCACCATGTTTATTTTCAGAATTCTCTTCTGCATGGTTATCTCCCTGCTCTTTACATTTGCTACCTTGTTAAGCCCCCACTGTGGTAAATAAAACATGAAGAGAAATAGAGGGGGAAAAAAAATGTAAGGTTTTTATTTACTCTCATTTTTTGGATATATTTCTCTAGATGAATGCTTCTCCCTTTAATGAAACCCTTGGCTGCTCCAGCGGTGAGTGTGATTTAAGCACAGGGAGACAGCTATGATTCACAAACCCTGTTCTGCTGCAGCACTGCCCGTTATCTGATGCCTCTTCATGCACAGTTGCCCAAATGACAGTTTAATGGCTCGCTGTAAAGGCTACTTATTTGGTATCTCTATCCACCGAAAATGGCTAATGGTGATAAGGAAAGGAAAAAACAAAGCAATTGTTCAGATCTTCAGACTCAGCCGAGCTACTTAGCACGTGCTGAGAGCCTTCAATTAATTATTTCTTCAGTCCAGTGAAGCACTCCGAGATGATTTTAAAACTCAGCAGCTGCACTAAGAGCCTGTGTTAACAGGGTGCAGGGAGCTAAAATTGCACATAAGGAGAGCTAAGGGTTTATTAGGGATATGCTGATCATATCCATATTCACAGAAATAAACACCAGAAATAGGCCAAGCAGATTTAAGGGAAAAAACAAATACAAAATAAACCAACCCACTTCCCTCACTCCCCCTTACTTTGCAGAGCAAAACGACAAAGAAAAACACATTGAAGGAAAATACCAGCAAAGTTTTTAATATATCTGTCTCAAGAGACAGATTTCTGTCAGCATTGTGCTGCTCACCTGTAATTTCATGTGAGCAAGTGTGTGTGTATATCTCTGTGCATGTTTCTGCCTGTTTAAAAGAAACAACAAAACAAAGCACAGAAGGAAAGAGTAAGAGTAAGAGAAAATGAAAGAAAAATCTCTAGGTACCCAATTCAAAACACTAGTTAAACACATTTCTGATTTTCAGTACTTGAGTCTTCTCTCTATTGTTATGGTCCATAGAGCAACAAGGATCTAATCCCAGGTCGTGGATAGTGTCTTTAGGATCTGCCACAAGGGAAAGATTTCTTACTTTCATCATTTCCAGAACTGGCACAAGCCAAACTCTAAAGCTAACATACTAACTCAAATGTAGAGAACAATTTGGTGGCTTCACTTCTAGCAAAATCCCACCCAAGTTACAGGTTCTGGGTAACATTTCCATCAGGGTTCAATTCAGATGTCATGGATGCTAAGATAAGAGGGTCAGATGGGAAAACAAATTCATTCAATCATAAATTTGTGAAGGTTTCTAGAGAACGGATTTCAAAAATTGGGATTTTTTAATCTGGTCTAAACTGCTCCACCTGTTAAGATTTAAAACAGTGCCTGCCCAGTGATGCTAGGCCCTGGAGTTTAAGCATGGGAGGAATCTCTGAATAATCAGTTCAGGTCAATAATAAGACATCATTCAAAAGGGCTGCATGGTGCAGCTTGAGGCTGTGCTAAGCCTGCCTGAGACAGATGCTTCTGGATAGCAAAACTGACAACCATGTGATCACCCAAGCTTCTGCAGGGCAGCTGTCCATGCAGACTGACCACTTTGTGCTGTCAGCTCCTTAATAACAGCTTTTTTTGGGGTGTTTTGGGGTGGTTTTTTTTGGTTTTTTTGGGGGTTTTTTTTTTTTTTTTTTTTTTTTTTTTTTTGGTTTTGGTTTTGCTTTTGGTTTTTTTGGGGTTTTTTTTTTTGTTTGGTTTTTTTTTTGTGTGTGTGTGTGGACTCCTTACTTAATATTCCACTGGGTGAATAATTTAGAACCAACACTTCCAGCTTGCAAGAGCAACACCACCACAGCACGTGATAAGGATTTTCCCCCAAACCAAACCCTATCTACAGTCACATCACAAATAATTTATAACACACAGCTTCAGAAACCTTTTAAGATGAGCTAAAATTACCATCCCATCTTTATTAGAACAAGAGCCTTCACACAGAGTAAGAAGGAAAAGGGCCAAAACAGAGATCTGGGGTAAATAAGTCACTCCCAGAACCAGAATTAGTCTGCCCATGACCCTCCCACATCAACTCAGAAATTAAATTTCTCATGGAAGCTTCTATGTAATTTCATTGCTGGGTGTGCAGGCTTTGCCTGTCTTGTGCTTTTAAAATGGTTCATCTTTCTTATTTTTGCATCATAGCAGTTAGAAGAAGTACTAATTTGTTTCTTACCCTTGTTGTATAGGTGATGCACAGGAATCATCCCTTTGGTCATCAGTATTGGAAAATCAGTGCCCAGGTCTCATTTTCAGTGTATCTGCGGTGGTTTTCAGTTCAAAAATTTTGAATTTTAAATTTTTTTTTTTAATTTAAAAATTTTAATTTTTTTTTTTCATCACTTCCCTAGATTTCCTCCCATTCCAAACCACGACAACATCTAACAATTGAACAGGAGATGTGAAGAAGAGCAGTCTTGGTACACTTTTGGCCAATCAGCAAACCCCATGCCGAATAACTCATCTTCATGTTGAGCCCAGAGTTTAACCTTTACCACCAACTGCCTATAACCATCTAAATCCAGTCACCAAAACACTCATTTTGTGCAGCCCAGTGCTAATTTGATAACCAGACTGACATCAAGGCAGTGTTCATGTGCCTGCACACTCAAATATTGCACTTTAGGCTCCCTGGGTGTGCGGGTGAGCCGGTGTGGCTGCCCAGTGCCCGTGCCCGGGGGTGTGTGTTGGCTGTCAGCACCTCACAAGCACAGCTCCCCTCTCCTTTCCAGCTCTGACAGCCTCCAGCAGCACCCGGGCTCATCCTGACTGGGTTCGACTAAAATTTAGGGTGATAAAAGCATACCAGCTTTCCCCCATCACCTGTGAAGCTGGACTGGTAACACTGGTCATTATCCACGTGCTCCAAGAGAGAAAACTGAATGTGCAAATGTGTGCACAAGCGTGCAAATACCTGAGTACTGGTAGTGATTTATCTGCTGGCTTAGTCCTGCTATCTCTGTGTATCATACTCAGAGTGTGTTTTACTTCTTTGTTTTTGATCCTCAGTCTATGCATTTACTCACAGGTACGATTTAACTCAGGGATTTCACATTTCACCAGCTATTTCCCCTTGTACAGTCCTGTCCCGTGCAAAGAACACGTGGTGCTAATTACTGTGAATTGCAGCTCTTGAATCCGTGGGATAATTGATAATACCTGCATGCAGAAAATCCCCATCATGATGTTTTAAAGATTCAGTTAATTAGCCCTGTGTCTGGGAGATCAGGCATTAGCCATTTGCCTCAGGACTGCTCCTTCAGGCCCTTTCAGAAACCTGTTATTTAGTTTTTCGGGGTGATTAGTACAGAGAAACCCAAGCAAGGAAGGCTGTGTGTGAGACGTTGCCACAAGGGAATAAGGAGCCCTTTGTCCTGTCAGGAACTATCCCAACAAAACATTCAAATAGGATTTAATCACTGCAGTGGCCTGCCCGTTGCTCTTAGGGTGAGATACCCCATAAATCATGCATGGCTCGGAGCCAGGGGTGCCTTGAAGTGTTCACAGCTGACTCTGTGAACACAGAGCACATCCACATCACTTTTTGCTTTCCGTGGGCTTCTGGTGCAGCCACTCTGACTCGTCTTTCCCTCTTGAAAACCCAGCAAACCACAGAAAACAGGTCAGGAGTGCTTGCCTTATAAGCTGTGGTTTGGGTGAAGAATGTTAGCGGCTCAAAGCAGAATAATTTTGTTACTGATCTTATAGCTCGTGTTTGATTGCATACTGGTAGGAGGGAAAGAAATGATCATCACTTTCTTATGTTACAAGGAATCAAAATCAGTTCTCTTCCACATTTTTCCTTTGCATTAGATATTCTGCCTAAAGATGGGTTTAATCAATTTTTTAAACAAGCAAGACTACTTCAAGTATAGTGATACCCAGTGATTAATTTTGAGCTTTTAATGACACAGTTATCAGTCATGAAATTCCCATCATCACACTCTCATGCTTCAGCCATGGCCTCAAGTCTAAGGAAATGACAGGTATTTCAGAGTTTTGCTTTTCTGTGAAAGTCACAGGGGTTGTTTGGGGTGAAATGTGTGATGTACACAACAGAAGAGGGAATTGTATTGAAATTAGTAATTTTCTTTCCAGATTCACAGTCAAATGACCATGGCACACACAGTGAGCAGGGCAGCAACCACCCTTGGCTGCTCTTGAGCTGATCCTTTCAAAGCAAAATGCTCAATACTGAATTCTGGAGACACCTGACTTGCCAGCCATGGAAAAGTGGCCACGACCCATCACTCACAACAGCCACAAAGCCTTCGAGTGTAAATTGTGCAGGTTTTGTAAAAACTGCAAATAGCTTCACAGGGACCACAAAATTCAGCCTGATCCCACTCTTGCCTTGAAGAATGCTTTTCTGCACACGGCTCCTGCAGAGACTTCATTTTCATTTTCAGATATTTATTAGTCAACAAAAATGCCCAAGAAAAAAGTGAGCAAAGTAATTAAAAGCAATCACTGGTAAAATGGAACTGTTTCAAGTATAGAACTCTATTACAAAAGGTTCCATATCCAAATATCTGAAAAGTAAAAACAAATTAAAAATCATTTTGATCTCATATTGTCTGGAAAATACAGGTCAATGTAGAAATAGTACTATTTTAATCTAAAATAAAAAAATAATGAGCTGATTTTTTTCTACAGCACTACATCCTTTTTGTAGCACTACATACTAGCAAAATCATTGCTTAAATTGCTTTATTAATTATTAATATTTTTGTGGGATATTTTTCTGCATGTTATGGAAATAAAACCATTTTCCAGCTCTCCCAGACTGTGGCATTCCCAGTCACAGGATTTCAGCATTGACCATCACATCTCTGGTTGCAGAACTCCTTCAGCCAAGAGGATCTCTTCCAGTAATCCTAATTGGCAAAGTCTGATTAGCAACTGCAAACGTAGCAGTTACATATGCAAAGTGGCTAAACATGCAAAAATCAGTAGATAATCCAGAGAAAAGGTTGACTTAAAATCATATGTATGCAGTCAGAAAACCGAAAATATCGACAAATTGTAGAACTTGTCCTTCCCCCAGGAACATCAGTAAAACTGGAGCAGTGTAGTCTGACTGAAGACCTCTCCTAGATAATGCCAAACCCAAATGTTATTGAAATAACTTTGGAACCGGCACCATCCATTTTTCTGCTGGGCTGAACTGCTCCTGGGCTTTCCTTCATTTACTGCATCCTGAGACTTGTTTGGCACCATTGATTTCATGATTGTTTGACATAATTGATTTATGGCTACCAAATATGTAAAATTTATTAATCAGCATTAGAGTATTTGTTAAAATACTAGTGGTATCTGTACACATCATAACAACAGCAAACACATGGGGTGGGGTAATTTCAGCTGCACAAATGTAATACATCAGAATCAATCCAAGACTTCCTTTCAAAATGTTTTAACTTGGTCTAACAATGTTGACTTCATCAGAGTTGTTTCTTATGGACATGAGATAACATGAACAGAGAAACAGGCATTAAACCTAAGCTTCTAACCCACAGACAATATTTACTCTATATTGTTTTTGCAAGAATTTATAGTTACAGAGTCACTTGGAGGGCTGAGGCATTGCTTGTGGGAACCAGTGCAGCTCCACTGCCCTGAGACACCGTGTGCCAAAGACAGGCCCTTCTATAAACTTGAAAATAAAGGTTTTTTACCTGGAGCAAAAATTAATAAATACTCACTTCTTCCCTTTACTCCCACTCCCAAAATCGCTTTAAAAAATCTGGCTTCCTTTTCTATCCAGTAACAAACCCCTGGTATTCTGTGTTGTAAAATCCTGTTTGTGTTATGAATGGCATGTCACATTTGGCAAGGCTACCCCTGTAAGGGAAGGGATGAAGGGTGATACAATCTACCCCAGGCTCTGCCATGCCAGGACACTTATCAATTTGTAAAACGCAAGGGCAAGATTTAAGGCTTATTAAAAAAAGGAACAGAGAAAAGTAGAATATTGTAGAATACTGAATGAAAAGATATTTTTGCAGACTTGTCCGGAGGTTTGTAAGGATGCCAAGAAGAGCATGACGCCGTTATTGGGAACACACATGGCAATTGGCATGCACAAATCTCAGCTTATGCTGTGCACACAGGTGAATTACAGTCCCCATTCTGCAAAAAGCTTTGCTGTTGTGATTTGTATGAAAGTCCAAGTCAACGTAATATAACCCCCTATGAAGCACTGAGAATATAAGGCTGTGCTCACTGATGGGGAAACTGGAGTCTGAAGACACAAAGACCAAGGAAATTATTTCTGATATCTTTTTTCACCTGGTCCCATGTCTCACTTGAGGAATAAAACAGCTTAGAGACATGCTACTGCCTTTTGGCTTTTTCTTTTACCTTGAGAACAGCAGTTTAAACTGGGGAATGGGAGCCATGACATTTTTTTGGAAGCAGCCTGGAAATTACATCAAAAAGATAAATTTTGCCATTATCTGATTGTTTGATTGATTTTCATGTCTGATTATTACTGGTTGTTGAGTCTACAACATTCCTTTTGAGACCCACGAGTTGGGTCTGGCCCACAATTAGCCGCAATCAAATACATGCAGACCATTCAAAGCTCATATATTGCAGGGAAACCAATAGACACACATCACCTCCTTCCAGGAACCTCCCCAGACTGAGTTCTCCCAGTTAGCTTTAATGGAAGCATTTTCTATTTTAGCTGGAAGACTTTGCCAAGCATTGTCTACCATTAAGAAAGAAATTCCCAGCAGAAACTCTCATTTTCTCCTCCAGGCCTTTGTCAGCCAAGCAGGGAAATCAATAAACCCTGAAAATAAGAAAGAAAAACACCAGGTAGGGCTCTGGAAAGGAAGCAGCGCTATAAAACCCCACGGGCTCTACCCAGCTCTCCCCATCAGCGTTGTGCTCCAGGTCCTGCCACCGTGGCCAAGCTGCTAAACCAGCCCCAATGGATCTCTGAGAGGATCCCACCTGAGCCTCACCTGAGCTGCCCAAGTGCCCACCTGGTGCTGCTGGGAGCCCTCAGCCTCCCTCACAGGCCTGGCAGCTGGAGCCCCGCACTGTGCCCACCCTGCAATTCCTGCCCTCGGTCTGCACCAAAGCACAAACAGCGCGGCTGCTGCCCAAGGAGCATAAACGCTGCTTGCTGGCCCACACCTTTTGAAAGATCCCATGTGAAAACAGCTGATGAATGAAGGGGAGCACAATGATATTCTCTTTCAAGGCATATGGATTCTCTAGAGCGCCTGCTTTTAAGAAGTCCCTGCTCCCCACAATGCTCTATTTATCTCTTTGAGCAGAGAGAATATATATACTCTACCAGGCAACTCACAAAGCTGTTTTAATAGCAGAATGTAATTCCTCAGCTCTAGAAAAATGGGAGTGAAAGGTCTATGAATTATTACAAACCTCTGGCCAGGCAGCAGTGCCCTGAACTGTAAAGGCCTTTTTCTTGTGCTTAAGTTACCATGGAAGATGAAATAGTCACATGGGCATGCTGGCCAGTAGAAACGGGCATTGCTAGCTGTATATCATCTACAAATACTTTTTTTTTTTCTTTATAACCTATCTCCACTTCATAAATGGAAAAAAAAAAAACAAAAAACAACTCCAACAGCCCAACCAATACCCAAATCCAGAAATGGTTTGGGTCTCTCTGTTTATAAGCAGAAACTTTCTCAGTTGTTGTTTACCTTTTCCAAAATAATATCCAGGATGATAGTTATTTTGAGAATTTATCAGATTATGCGTTGTATTGCTGTGTGAAAATAAAGCTCGTTTCTGGTACAATGAAGTTGCTTTCTGCTACATGAATATCTCCCAACACATCTCTGCTCTAGACCACATTGTTTTGCAGCCTGTTATCTTCTTGCCTTTCTCAAGGATTACTGTAAGGCTTGGCACGTAAACTAAATGCTGACTAAATCCCTCCTCTAGAAAAAGTCCATTTTCTAAATGCTGAGGAACCAAAGTTTCTTTCTAACGGGTGGATTCTTGTAATTGACCAGAGGACAAGGCAGGTGAGTGTCGAGGAGGAAAATGAGGAAGCAAAGAGGGAAGGATGCTTTAAAGGAGAAGGCACCAAATTAAGTGTGCAGAGTCCTGGACCCTGTCAGAGCCATCTGGGGTGACGCTGAAGGGCTGCACCTCGGGCAGGACAGTACAGAGGCATCCACCATGGACTGCACAGCCCTCAAACCTATCCAGGCAAAGAGAGAAAGGAATTAAACAGCGCCACACCTACCCCTTCACAACACAGAAGTGTGGGAAATAAGTCCTACTGTCAGCAGAAGGGCCACATTTCTCAACTGCGGCATCCACATTCCCTAAACACGATTCCTTCACCCAGGGTTTTTCTCCTGGGAAGCTGAAAGGCAGTGAGAGGCCTCAGAAAAAAGGAAAACAATTCCTATCTCATTTGCTTCTCCCGTGTTGTGCTCATGTGGAATGTGTTTGGAGATTGTTCACCCACAGGTGATTGTCTCATTGGGTTCTGGCGTGAGTTGTTTTCACTCTTTGGCCAAGCTATGTTGGGACCCTGGAAAGAGTCACAAGTTTTCATTTTTATCTTTCCAGCATTCAGTAAGTATCCTTTCTGTATTCTCTAGTATAGTATATTATTCTTTAATATAAAATAGTGTAATAAGGTAATAAATTAGCCTTCTGATAAGATGGAGTCCTCCTCATGATCTCTCCCCTGGTCAGGGTGCCTGAATTTACAACACCCACCAGATGTGGGCAGACACACAGGTGCTGCCCTGCGGAAGGAGAGGAAAGAAGCAGAGCTTCCCAGAGCACGTCCTGCTGTGCCTCTTGCCCATCCTGTGCACCCAGGGGTGCAAAGGGGCAGGGAGCCTCTAAGGGCGCCTCCCAGAATGACAGCTTGAGTTTGGAAGGGACTTCTGGAGATGATCCTGTCCAACTCCCCTGTCCAAGCATGGCCAAGCAGCTGAGGAAAGGTAACCAGCTCAAGCTGATCACCCCAGACAAGTTTCCCAAGACCATTCTATATGGCTTTTGATTTTCTGAATGGATGGAGATCTGTTTCTCACCAGCTGTCACTCTCTTCATCTGCTGTTAGATGTGCTCCAGATCTAATTACCAGGACCTATCTTTCATCTAATATTACAACTGGTTGCATAATTTCTTATATAGTGTGAGCATGAAAGATTGCAGAGATTGGCTCTATTAATTCTAAGCCACAAAGAAAACCCCTACAGGTCTCTGATGCTTCATCACCATGTTGCACAATCAGAACAGACTGGAGGGCTAGGAAATGGTGTCCTGGCCCTCGTGATTGAAAAAGTACAGCAGGAATTTTCCTGCTAATAAAAAGGCACACAGGGACAGGACCTTCAATATCTCAAACACACCATGCAGCTCACACTGTGAGCGTTGTCCTTCCAGTGTGAAATTGGTGCTCATCACCCCAAGGAACCGCATTAAAATGGCAAAACTTCACCCAATGCCTTCCAGTTGGAAATCAGAGAAACAACAAAGTTTTAAATCCTGTGCCAAACAACTCGAAATTCCAGCAGCAGCAGAGTTTGCCATGTTTGCTAAGCCAGAAGCAGAAGCCAGGTTTGCTCCAGTGTGCCAAGGCACCCCTTCCACTGTCAGTCTTCACAAAAGAGAAATGTGCTTGACACTTTCACCTTGTTTGATTAAAACATTTGCATTCTAACTTGTTTGGGGTTAAAAAAGTATTAGGAACTTAATATTTTACATTGGTTTTGGTCTGTGAATTTTTGAATCATCTAGAGAATATGAGCTCCTTGATGAAAAGTACTATTTTGTGTTATGAACCAGAAAATAATGGCCTATCAGACTATAGAAAGTGGTCTAAAGCATCTATCTTTAATCTTCTTGTGTAAGTGTTCTAGACACTGTAATTTCCAATAACAATAATGGAATAAATACCTCATTAACCCCTTTAAAGCTTCCAACACCATGACAATATCTAAATGAACTGTCAGAGGAACAGGCATTGTTCAGTAAGACAGCAGACCAGAAAGTTAATATTGAGCTATATCCCAATGAAGGAACTGAAATGTATTCTCATCCTCAACAACCTGATGGCTTATATATTGTCACAAAATGCAGAAGGAAAAATGTCAAATAAGAGTCTCCTAAGCTCATAAATCACCTGACACTTCAGATCAGTTTTCAAACAACAGATTAAAAAAATGCATGAACCAATTTTGGAATGGAATGTTTGTTTAGAATTTAATTCATGGAGGAGCCACTGATTGAACTTCATATTTACACATTTCTGATCCATAAACCTTTTGATATTACACTATTCCCACCATAAATTAGTGTTCTGACAGACTAATACTCATTGCTGAGCTGAATGTCATAGATATTTATTGAATAGGAAGTAAACGTGTAATATCTAGTATGAGCAGAATATTCACATAACAATAAAAAGTATAGATTTGGCTTCAGGGAACAATTCACAGTGCCTGAATGCATCAGAAAACAAAATAAGGAACTTGTGCAAAAAATACACAAAGATTTTAATTATTAGGTGTAGGCTTATGGTGGAAGTGCCCACATCAAATCCAAAGCTTGTGGGTTAAAAAAATTAGAACTCTATTATACAGGGCACTGGACATTGTATTGATTGGAGCACCATGGTAATAGTGGCTGAGGCAAATGCATCACAAAGAGAAACAGAGAACAGGGAAAATAAAGGAAGGAAAAAGAGCTCTGCTTTGCATGCAGGTGGGGAGAACATAATATCAACGATGAATTCTACCGCACAGCTCTGAGAGAAGCATTTTCCCCATAAAAGGGTGGTGGGGAGATTTCCTTGAAGGAAATATATCATTCTAAACAAAATTTAGGCTGGGATTTTCAGAACTACCTAAAAGAGTAAAATACCCAATTTTCAATAAAATGTGTGTGTGCTGATTACACATAACTCTACAAGGCTTTGCAAATTCTGTCTAAAATGAAATTGAATCAATTTTTTTAAACAGGAGCTGCCAGATCATTATGATCATGCTCAACCTATGGCACACTGAATTTCAAAGGCACTTTAGGTGCCCACCTGAAGTTTAAAAAAGGCTCAATAAACATAGATAACTTAATAGAGGATGGATTGTCATGGAACAGTGGCCTGAAAAAAAAGGGCTTTCTAAATGCTGGAGAAAATTAGCCAGGAGAAAAGAGAACACCACCTTCAAATCACAATTCTGATCTGAAAACTTAGACCTTAGGAAAACAAACAGGACAGTGAAACACAGCAATAAAGTTGTAAGAACCATGTAGCAAATCCTCCTGAGACCAAGATCTCACCTGAACTCTGAGTTATTGTCATGAGCCCTTTCCAGTCAAAGGAACGAATTTCTACAAATTTCTGTTTATTTCTTCTTCTTCTTTTTTTTTGGTTTTTTTTTTTTTTTTTTTTTTTTTTTTTTTTTTTTTTTTTTTTTTTTTTTTTCTGGAAGCAAAACCAACTTCTCAGGATTTCAGATCTGCTCCCATGTGTTTTATCTGTGACACTATGAAGAGTGACCTGGAATTGCACCTTCCTGTACCTTGGGCAGGACAGCAAGATGTGCAGTACAAACCATTTAGCTCATCTTTCAAAACATGCAGTGTGAGAGGCATTGGTTTCCACTGCTCCACCATAATCACCAAGACAATTGGTCACACTTCTGGACTTACTCCACCAAGTTGTGCTCATGGTCTCTTCCATTGTTCCCAGTGATCAGATTTTGCTGGTGCTCATCCTATCCTAGTGCAACTCTGTTAACTTCAGGGAAAAAAGGAGGATGTTCAGCCCATAGAAGTCAGCTTATGCCAATCTGGCTTGAAATAGATATTACCTTTAGAACACATTGTTGGAATCATGGATTTTTAGGACCATTGTACAGATGACATGGCACGGTCTGGACTACAGACAGATCTGAAACACTTTCTCAACCTAGCAGCTAAATGAGACACCAAAGGATGAGTTTAAGCTGTAAACTTCTGAACTGATAACCTTATTACCCAAAAAACACCCCAGCATTAAATATGTCACTTGATGCCTTGATCTTTAACAGCGAGGGAGTATTTTTGCATCACTCTCATTTTTAACCTCTTAGAGACAATAGAGCAGCCCCTGCAGTGTGTGAGAAATGAGATTGTTATCATGAATAAATAGCATCTTTATGAAGGGATTCAATCCAGAGCTGTTTGTTTTCCACTTGATACTTCCACTGCCAAAGTCTTTCAAATTGCTTTGAGAAGCTGCTCATAACCCGAGTTACGAACAGCACAGCAACAGTGGTTTTTCCTTGTTTTAAGTAATCAGGTACTGCTGTGTAATCCATTGAATGTGACAAAAATTGTTTGTTAGACACTCAGAAATAACATCTCCTCCCCAGCCATAGTAAAGAGCTGTACAAAATGTGGAGTGCTTTAGAAACAGCAGAATGAAAGAGACCAAAGCTCCTCTCCTTCCATCACCTCCCTGAAGCTGGAGGAAATCTGCCTTTGAGAGACTCAGAGCCATCTTTGGGCATTGGTAAAGTTTTCCTCAGCTGACTCATTAAATCACCTCAAAGCTCACTTATTTACTTACTGACATGGACCAAGCTGTGCCAAGTGGCTGATGTTTTCATAAAACACCTCACAGCCCACAGCCCAGAACCCCAGGGCTCTCTCTTGTGTGTTCTCATCTGTTGGGTGTCTCCTGCAGCACCATCAACCAAAGGGCACCAGGGATAGAACAGAACCCTGGCGTTATTCCCCCCCAAATACTGAGACAGTCCAATTGCAATGCATGCTGCACTGAGATTGGTGCTTATCATGACAAACATTTTGATATTGAACATCTCCAATGTGGACCAACGTGGGTGAAAGACTTTACACCAATTTCAGGACAGAGTAAGTTTTCACCACAGTTCTCAAATGGGCAAAATTGTCATTGCTGCTTTGAACAGGGATTTCTGGCTGCATCTTTCTCCCCAGCCCTCCTCTTGTATTTGCGGGGTTCCCAGACAGAGGAAGGAATGATGAGTCTGACTCCATGTTCTCAGGAGGCTAATTCATTGTTTTAAGATACTATATTATATTAAAGAATACTACACTAAACTATACTAAAGAATAGAGAAAGGACACGTACAGAAGGCTAAAAGATAATGATGAAAACTCGTGACTCCTTCCAGAGCCTCGACACAGCTTGGCACTGAGTGGCCAATAAGTTGAAACCAATGAAACAACCACCTGTTGGTAAACAATCTCCAAACACATTCCAAAGCAGCAAAACACAGGAGAAGCGAAACAGATAATTATTGTTTTCTTTTTCCTCTGAGGCTTCTCAGCCTCCCAGGAGAAGAATGCTGGGCAAAGGGATTTTTCCAGAAAATGTGACAGCGACACCCTCCTGTCTGCACAGGGACTTGAGCAGAGCCACTTGCACTCGTGTCACCACACATGTGCCAGCCCACCTGAGCACAACAGAGAGCAAAGCACATGTGGGTACATGGCAGCACAGACAAACACTTTGCAAAGATGGTGTTTGCAAAGTTTCACTCTCCTTTCCCTCATCCTTGCTACTCTCCACCATCTTGCCTTTCACCTTGGCTTACATTGCTGGGGAAGCATTCCCTCTTTTGGGGCCAGCTTGGTTTGTTGGGATCAGGATGCAGCAGGACGTGAACTCCTGTGCATTAATTCACTGCAGGGCAGCTCCTGCCACCTTGGCATGCCCTTGGGATCTCTGTGGTGTTCAGCACCTTTGCACTGCGGCCTTAGCCAGGAACACAAGCAATACTCAATAGCACAGGATGGGGTTCAGCAGGGGGAACATGGATCCAGCTTGCTTGGGTGTTTGACTGCAAATGCCTTGCCAGTCTGTTCTCTATGGGGCTGCTCTTCTATAGGGCTGCACTGAGGCTGGGAAAACCACGTTTCCCCAAGCACTGCCCTGATGCTGCAAGGAGAAGCAGCTTCAGGCATGAAACTGTGCAAGCAGACCCCTGTGACCCACACCCTTGTGTGGAACGTGTGTCCAGGTCACAGGGTCTCTTTTCAGGGTTTGAACCACACTCTGTTTTGTTAGAGGGGGCAGGGTGGTTTCCACACTTCATTATTTGTATTAGATCCACTTTTTGCCCAAATTCTGTGACCTGGTCAATAAGCAATTAGTATTTTATGACAAAGTGCAAGTGGCAGTGTTAATAGCAGTTTGTAGCTGCATGCACACATGAGAGCCAAGAATAATTTTTATGACTCCGGTAGAAATGTGTGTAACAAACAGAAGTCAATTTTTATGGCCTTAATGATTGTATGCTCTCAATGCCTGTAGAAAATAGCTTTACGCAAATCAGTTAATTAGCATCTAAGTGCACTTGCTCAGTCTGTTCAGCTGTTCCAGACAATACTTGGAGAAACATTCAAAAAAGGTTTAACACACTAAAAAAAAAATTAGTAACCAGTCAAAATCTAAAATGTAAACTTCTAGTCTAAATTCCACTTTAAAACAAGTGTTTTACAATTTCTTAAGCCATTAATTCTAAAATTTATAGCAATAGACTTTTTAAAAACAGACTTTTAAACCTGAAGATAATAAAAATTTATTTGGTTATTGTAATGACACCAAGTACCTGAACTGAAAAATTCAAACCCTCTGGATTTTAGTATTAACATTTATATTACCTCCATCTTGACCTTTTAGAATTGTATTCAAAACAAACGAGCTAACACTCCTTACAGCAATATTATCATATTCTGTCCTTTTTTATTTCTCTTGCTAAATATTTTCTTCCCCAAGACTCTCATACTGATTTAACACCCTTCCTACTTAGCCTCCACCTTATGCACAGAAGCACGAGTCTTTTGCATCAATTTAAAGCCAAAGTGATGAATGGAATTTAATGATCTTTTTTGTACAGTTCTGTATAACACTAAACAATGCCCAATGCATTCATTCATGATCAGTTTTTTGCCTTGTTTTTAATTAGCTTCCTATCTGGAGGGGTGGTGTGAAAAATTGCACCCTGGGCCTTACTACATCTTTCTTTTATAAAATGTATGTACAACAAATAAAAAGCACATTTTAACCTACCAGCTACCTACTACGTTAAATGTCATTACTACTAAAGACTCGCAGCTCTGCTAACAAACACCCTCATTATTTTATTCCAGCTCTACTTTGGGTATAGTCAATCAAATCACACTTGATTTATGTCAGATGCTAACAAAATACAGTATAAACAGAGCCACTGAGTACAATTCAGTGATTCTGTGTTTATTCAGCTCTAAGCTATGAAGGTAAAGTGGATACCATTTATAACCAAGACATGCATTCTTCATGGCCATAAGAGTTAGCAGGCCATAGCTGGAGATCTTTTAAGCCTGAGAGAATATAAAGTGTTCCTATGAACAGACTCAATTTTTTTTAAAGTATACAAATTAATAACTTATATAAAGATAGAAAACATTACCATGACATATATAATTTCTTTTTCTTTTCTATTTGAGAAAGTTGTTTGATGTATTTAAAATAACCTAATCTGCACTGTAGGCCTCATTATTAATGGTCAGTGATTTTAGTACTTTGCAAAGGTGACTTTCTACAAGGAAAGGCTGTCAGGAGTGTGTCTGCATTACACTTTCAGTCACTGGGGTTGTTGAGGGCGTTTTATGCTTTGTCTGGACGGTTCTGAACATCCGGGCTGCTGACCTGGGCGAGCCCAGTTTGGCTGTGGAAAATTACAGAGAGCCCATTGTGTTCACTGAGTGATGGAAGAGCCACGAGCAATATTTCCTGCATGTCAGCTGGAAACCCTTCCCGGAGAGTTCAGCACTCCAATTCCTCTCCTCACTGCTCTCTACTTCCAACAATTCCTTCCACTCAACAGCTATAATATATATTATACAGGAAAGACTGAGGCAGACAAGGCTGCAGCTCTGAACACAACTCCAGCTCTCCTAGAAAAGAGACACATTAAAACCAGATATTTCATTTTATATGATGGATGTCTTGAAGTGCATAATTTGCAAATGGCAGATATGCACCTAAGAAAGGATAGGAGACTTCTCGTTAGACATTCTCCAAATCGTGCCTCTGGGTATAACCAGAAATGTAGTTTATAGGAGAGGAAAAAAAGGAAACAGGAATATTTTTGTGATAAATCTCTTAGAAAACATTTCTGGTAAAAGTTCTATTGAGTCATGCAGAAGGAACCAAATCCAGATCTCTCCCGAGTTTGGTAATGATTTACCAGAAGTAGCATGGAAAGGTCAGCTAATGACAGCCAAAACTCTCACTGTGTTTCCCTGCTATTTCAGACCCTGAGACTGCTCAAAACCCACGAGAGCTGCATGGAGGTGTTTCCCATGAGATCCTGACAGCACGAGGACACCGTGACATAGACAAATCTGTGTGGGTTTGCCAGCCAGGCATCCTCACTGCAAGGCCCAGAGGACAAATTATTCATGGCACACTCTTTGGAGGAAAACACAGGGACAAAGTTATTAATTCATTGCCTCCTGCCACATTAACCCAAATCTTTCCCCTTTGCTCAAGACCACAGTCACCAAAGCTGCACAGGCTGAAACACATCTGGAATCTTGAAAAGTCTCTATACATGCCCAAAATCATTATGGAAAATGTCTTTTAAGCACAATGCCTAACTGACTTGACAAAACTGACAATCTTCCTGATAAACAAGCTGTAACGGCAACATTAAAGTTCCCATTGCACCATCTAAAAACCCCTGAACTTTACAAGAAACAAAGTAAGACTCTCATCAAGAGAAAAAAGCAGCCAAAACCTGGACATGGTTTGTCAAAGCAGGGCAGTAACAGAGGAAGACATGGAAAGGAAGTTCTCTCCCTTTGGTTTCATTGATAGAGTGAAATGCCATAGCACTATGAAGCACCTGGGATTGGTGTTTCCAGAAGAGATCAAACCTGAAATGTGGCGACAGAGCAAAAAAAAAAAGCGGGGGGGAAAGTTAAGTACATAGACTCCAGCCTGTGGCAGCAATCCCTATGGTATCCTAACACGATTTAATTCAAAATTATCAAGCAATACAGGGAGAGATGGACTTTCCCAGTCCATCTGGAACAAGGACAATGACTTCTTCCACAAGAGAACCATTGGGAACCAGCAGGTGCCAGAGATATGAGATAGAAATTAGGATTATGGAGAGAAAGATAGAACATTTATTTTTGTTTCTTTATTTCACCAAGGGTTGACCTGTTAAAATAATGGCAGCACAGCATTGAAATGATCCTAGGTCTCTGTCAGACAAATCATGGCTCAACGCATTTTCTCTCAGTTACATCAGAAAGTATGAACTTGCAACCTTGGCCCCAGCTCGTTTAATGGCACACTGACAGGGCAAGAATAATTCACAGGTTGAGTTAATCAAAGGTGAAAAGGGAGAATCAGTAAATGTCGTATCCTTTTGCCACTTTCATCAATCCGACTAACTGAATTTGAGCTAAAGCTTAGCAAATTTTCTGCAAAGGGAAATTAATATGTAACACATCTGAGGCATGGTGCTGGCCAGCAAAATTGGAAAGCCGGCGTTATATCAGAGGGCGATTATTGAGGGAGAGAATGGAATGGCCAAAGCTGAGATAATCAGAAAGAAGCTCCTGTGTCTCTCCTGTGATAGCACTGTGACCCTCCCAGCCCTGCACCTGAGTAGAAATCCCTCTACTTTTCAATTTTTCCCCATCAGGAATATATTCTATTGCCCATTTCTGTTGCCCACACATGACTGCATCAATTCAATTACCTTGGAAAAGTTGATACATATTCAGGCCATGAAGACGCTCAGGATAGAAAGAGAGGAAAAGAGACAAAGAAATCCGTATTTACCCAATAATAAGTTTCATTTGGAGAAGGTTTGAAAACAATTCTCCCTCGCATTTGTCCCTGTCAGATCACATTATTCACAAATGAAGTTTACAAAATATCAATTCAATTTCAATAAGGGAGCCTGAATCCCAACACACGAGGGTTGAATTTACGAAATCATAACACTTGAGGGGACCCTGGTGGCTCCCAAATATTTTCCAGTCAGAGGTAATCAAAAGCAGACTGCTGAATACTAATACATTCAATTTCACCCCTTTTGTTCGCATCTGTTCCCTTATAATACTATTTTCTACACTTCCAAATCACTGGTGATGGCAGTTTGCAGGGGGAAAAAAGTGTGTGTGTGGGGGGGTATCATATAGCTCAAACATTTTTGTGAAAACACACTCAAATATGTCCAATTAATCAATTTACTGATGAGCAAACCCGTGAGCTGTAGCATGGAAAACAAAAAAAATATTATGTTCCCTATAAACCCCCCCAGATTGTTTTCTAACCTCATTCTTTGCCCACAGTATGCCCCAGAATTTGCTGCTGGCATTAAAATTTGCAAATGATACAATAAATGTGGTTTCCTCGTCAATCTGTCCTCAGCTATGCCCCTGTAAAGAGAAACAGAAGGCCAGAAAAGCACCAAGTCCAAGACAGCATCCAGTGCTTTCAGCTCCTGGTTTCCTGTGATGGGTCAAAACCATCACGATTTCTTTGACTGGTACTGGACTGGGCTCTTCATGATAATGGGACACAGACCTTCCAGGACAAACTACATCATATTGTCTGATGGATCAAAGTTTCCCCTAGCATTTAGGGCAACAGCTTCCACCATGTCTCCTGAAGCTAAGTAAGTAATCCAAAGCCATTCCATGAACATGAGGAAAATACAGTGTTTCGTGATCTGCCACTACTGCTAAGAAACGCTGATGTAAAATTCATTACTGTTTTAATAAAACAAAGAGTTCTAGTCAAAATGCAAAGCACACCACTCCATCCTTCACTAACTCATGCTGTGGAAAATAAGCAATTTTTCTAATGAGCTTCACAGAAGTTTAGGAGGGAAGTGATTCTAGTTCTAATCTCCACAGTGTTTGTCTGGCTAATAAATGTCATTCAGACATCCTGTTACTAGTCCAGAACAATGTTAGATTCTTTTGTCTCTATTTCTCTGAAATAGGAATGCATGCAACAAGCAGAAACCCAGTCAAGAGTCCAAAAATGATGCAGAGATTATTTGATGTGTCCAATGGCCAAAACATTCTCTATGCTGCCAAGAAAGACCACAGATCTTCAGGCATTCCTTCCAATTAGGTCTGCAAGGAAACTGTTCAGCCAAAACGATTCCAGCTAAACACGTGACAGAATCATCTGTGCCACCTGAGTGTGGATCCACGTGCTTGGTGCCAAGGCTCCCCAACAACCAGTCCCTGTGCTTTGGGTGACAGAGAAACAATACAGCACCACCAGCACGGGGGCTCAGTGCTGCATCGAGTGAATTCATCCGTGAGGCCACAGGGGGAAGGTCAACTCTGTCTGGAGAACTGCAAGAGTCAGGATTGAGACCAGAGTGCCTCAGACAAGGACCAGAAGGGACAGCTGTGACTGCATGGCCTGACTTGCTGCCTCTGCATGCCCACAGGCCAAAGTACTGAGCAGCAGATGTTTAACCTCAAGGTGCAGCGGCCGTGCTGATGCCATACTGGCCTCCCCTGCATTTATGCTTTCACAGCTTGGGCATTGCATGCCAAATTTCTCTAAGCTCAGTTCCCAGTCCCTGGACTTCACCAAGCCCTGGCCAGCAAGGCTGAGGAGTCCCTGGTATCAGCAGTGCTCTTTTGGGAAGGATAAGCACAAAATCTATCACGCCTAAAGAAGAGGTCAGTCACAAACAGAACAGCTGTCACTGTCTGCCTGTGCACTTCTCTCTTATGGGATGAATCCACTGAAACCTGTAAAGAAACCTTCCTAAGATGCGTGGGACAACATCAGATCTCCCTAAGCCTGCTCTGGCAAAATCAGAGTGTCTATGCCCTCAGGCATCTCCCCTGTTGTATCCTTTTATTCCTCTTTCACCTACAGCTGGCTTGAACTGAGCCTGCAGGTGTGCAGGGACAATAAAGTATTTTCTGAAGCTGAACAGTGCCATGGCTAGCTATAGGTCTATGATTGAATCTGTCTGAAGATGAACGTAGATGAAGGTGAGATTCACTGATGCACTACTCAGCTGAAAAACTAATTCTGCCACATTCATGGGATATAATCTGGCCCTGGTTACATAAAACCAGCACTTGAGGATTACTTGTAAGCTCTGCCTGAAATGGGAGTCTTAACTTAATATTTAAGAAACAAAAAGAAGCCTGAGGGATGCCACCAGCTGAAGCTGCTTTCCGAGGGTACTCAGTCCTCTGTGAACACAGTGAAGTAATTCTGAAATGAACACAAAAGCTACAAGATTTGCCCAGAGCAAGAAGACTAGAAGTTCCTGAAGTTCTGAAGTTCTGAAGTTCCTCCACACCACTGTTTCTTCTGGATAAAGTTTTTCTTTAAAAATTTCACCTTGCTGCAGAAAATAAAATACACGTGAAGTGACCCAGCGGTCCGTGTCCACGTGTGTTGGGGACGTGTGAGGACAGAGGAGCTGTGTGAGGATCGTTCCTCTCCTGGGAGCACCCGGGCCAGCCTGGCCGGGCTCGGAGCACCCTGCCCCAGCGAGAGGGGCTGCAGCCAGGTGACCCTTAAGGTCCTTCTCAACACAAACTCTCCTATGATTCTAATATTCTATGAAAATACTCGAAAAAAAGTTTCATTTGCAATTACGGCACGAGGCTGAAAAATACAGCACAAATTGCTTGGCATGAAATTTTACTCTTAAGCTTATTCCATTACAAAAAGCTTCACAGACTTCTTTCCCAATTTGCCTTTTTCTGGCTCTACATGGAAAGATAATCAGTGTATTAGCCCCATGCTGTTATAAAAATGGTTTTATATTTTGTGAAATTGTGCCAGGACAAAAACAAATAGGTTAGCTTAATTTAACATTTACACGTTATTGTGAACTATCAAACCAATACTTGCAAAAAAAATTATATTAAAATGGTGGTTAATCTAACAATTTACAAAGCATTCCATTTTAAAAACATAGCAATTGTTGTTCCTAGCTCTGTTCAAGACCCCATGCTGTGCAGACACCTATTAAGGAATCCAAGCTTTTCTTAATATATTAGAAGTATGAAAATGTGTAATTGGAAAAAAAAATGAAAATTCTCTTCAAAAGGATTTAGCATGGACACATCCTTCAATGGATTATTGTTACCAGTTTCACCATATCAACTAACAACAATGTTTAAGTCTATATTTTTTTATAGTATATTAGGAAAAAACAAACATTTAATGGTATTTTGAGGACATTTAAACCTCATCGTTATAGTCTAAAATTGATCCTGGTGTTTCTGCTTCATGCACTGATTTTGTCAAATGTTAGAGCTAGCTCCTCAGGGAAGCCCAAAGAAACAGGGCATGGATTGTGGGTGATTTTGGTGCCCCGATTCAGCGCCCGCTCCCCAGCAGGTGAGCAGTGAGATGGGATGCTGCCTTGCACTGTGCAATGGGACACACAGGGTGAGCTTGGCTCCGTTTTATGGACGTCATCCCCAGGGCCTACAGGCTGAAATATCAGCTTCAAAGATGGGACATACAGACACAGGGTAAGAGATCTGCATTTTTGCAGTGGCTGCTCTTCCATCAACAGCAATTTGCATTTTGCTCACCAAGGCGTGGACTTTGCTTTTAACTTTGAATATTTCGTACAGCTTTCACAGCAATACCCCCTATATTATGTAATTGAGATTTTAATATGAGTAAGTCTGTGATGGGGTAACAAAGCCAATCCAGAAAGTTGTGAACTTTGAGCCAGTCTTTGAGGAAACAGCAGTCCTGTCCCAGAAGCTTGCCTGCAGTGTGGAAGGAATGATTCATCTCAGAAACCAGAAATAAAGATGGTCACAAACTTCCAGCAACTTTCCCCTAAGAACGGGGAGCTGGATTCCTTTATTCTCAAACACAGCCCTTAAGCTATTCCCTATAACCGGGGATAAACTCTCAAAGATGCTCTATGCTCTTACTTTTATTTAAAGAGATATAAGAAAATTTATTTGACTAATTTATTCTAAATTATGAAAAGCCTGTATATAGCATTGAACTCTTTCAAATCTCCCTATTGCTTTATGCAAGTCCCTCAGTTTTGGCAAAGAAAAGGCATCCATAATGTCAGCTTTAGTTCTACTGATCATTTCACTTTCAAATATTTCATACAGTGCTGGAATTTTTGAGCTGCTGATACTCCAGAGAGGTTTAAAAATGTAAAAATATCTGCTGCCATTGTAAAATGAGCAAGAAAAACTCCTAAACCCCAAAACATTTTGATATGCTTCAAGGACTAAAGTGCTTATTTTAAAAAATTCTGAACTTGGAAATCCAGATAAAACCTTGACTTCTCATCAAAACTGAAGGACAATAGTTTGAAGTTCAGGGAATAAAGCTGCTTTGTCTAGATATATCTTAAACACAGTATTCTCTTTTCTTTTTATAATGTTCCAAAATTTTAATGCAGATGTATTTTCACCAGCTGCATAGTTATGCCCTGTTGGCATGGAATCAAGAAGTTAAATTAAGAAAACCGTATGAATAATTTATTCACCTCAAGCTCTTGAACCAACATGAGGTTTGGAACCAGCACTGAAACACAAGCAAACAAACCTACCACACTGATAACCCTCAAGAAGGCACTGCAGGTTCAAGTTCCTTCCAGTAATCATTTTTTTCCTACTTTTGGCAATGTTAATTCTATATTGAAAACTATCCTGTTGGTTCAGAGCAGCCCTTCATGATGTTATGTTCATTCTGACCATTAAAGTGACCAAATATCCTGCTCTGCAACATGTTCAGCATGAGGGAAGTAAATCACAGCCAGTTCCCAATGCAGATAAATCCTTATGTATTGAAGAGCCCAGACTGGTTGGAATGTATTTAATTTTGGAACAACAGCAGATAGGAATCTAGGGGTTTGCATGTTAAAGAGTCTGAAATTGAAGTGGATTTTGCATAGTTCTGGAATTCACTCCTTTATCAGCTCAAAAATATAAAAGATGGAGAGAGAGTCAAGACCATAAGATATGTAAAAGGCAATGCTTATGGAGAATAAGTAAGATAATTGACCTTCCATAGCTCTATTGCTTGTTATTCTCTTTATCTGCACTTTACACCACCTTTAATGCTGGAGAGAATTCCATGCACTGCTCTGAATTCCCATGGAGGAGCTGCTATTTGGTATAAAATACAGAACATGCTGAAGCCTATCCAGGCCCTGGATAGCACATCTATCCCTAGAAAAGCCTCATGTGTCTCCTCCTCCTTCTCCTCCTCCTTGTTCTTGTCCTTTTCCTCCTTCTCCTTCTCCTTCTCCTTCTCCTTCTCCTTCTCCTTCTCCTTCTCCTTCTCCTTCTCCTTCTCCTTCTCCTTCTCCTTCTCCTTCTCCTTCTCCTTCTCCTTCTCCTTCTCCCTCCTCTTCCTCTCCTTCTTCCTCTTGTACAACCCAACCACAGGTAAAGCATTACAAGAGGATTCGGTGTAAATAAATTTAAGTTATATATTACACAATACAGGGAAAGCCAGGGACTGCCAGTAGATGACCCAGGGCTCAAACAATCGTCCTCTGCTGCCTTTTCCCTTCAGTGTAAAACTGCTGTATTTGGTCTGAAGTCTTTACTCCCCAGGATAGTAACTGGCATGCTATTCCCTTGATATATTGCTCTTAGAAACAAAGCATGCTGCAAAATGAGATGATCATAATGGGATTTAAAGTTATTACAGGCAAAGTTGTAGTAACCTATAGTAAGTTCCTGGCGTTTTCATTTACCAGTGAAAAATCACATACCTACAATATGTACATTGTTAAAAAACCACTGTAAAAGACTTTCAAGGCCTGGCATCTATATTTTGCTGCTGGGTTTACAAAACTATTATAAGTAAACTTTTATGAGAGGGGGGAAGAAATAAGAAAACATTCTATTAACGGAACAAGAGTTTCACCAAAGGCATCATGCATTCAAAAATACAATAAATGTCACAAAAAATTAGAAGACCTTATTTTGCTTTATACTATTGCTATTTTAAATTACACTGGCAATATAAGACAATCTACTCCCCCAGTCCACCTAGAAATAAAATAATTATAAATAAATCCCCATATAAACTGCAGCCATTGGAAGAAGGTCTTTGTGTGAAGGAAAACTGCACCCAAAAATAACAAAGTCAACTAAAAAGAAAAACCAAACCAAGCAGGAATACTGGGACAATGACTGGAAAATATTGGTTAAAGATGAGCCTTTCTGAGGGAAAAGGTGTAGGCTAGCAGACCATCTGTAAGCAGAAAGTACTAGGACAAGAGAGGGAGTTATCAATTGCTGATTCAGCTCCTATTTTTAATAGTTGTACAGTGGAAATGAAAAAGGAATCTTTGTAGGAGAATCTAAAAAAAATAGGGGGGAAAAGGGAGCAGAAACAGGAAAGAGAAACATTTCTAATTGATTTAAGGCAAAAAAGCAAAAAAGGAAACCATGCAAGGCCATTCCCAGACAAGAAAATCAAGGTGGGATGTGGCTCTATGGCAAAAGGACGCAAGATACTACAACCAATTATAGCATAAAACTAAAATTGCTCTTAAACAAACAACAAAAAAAGATAATTTCTCCGCTAAAGGATTTCGCCTAGTCCAGAAGTGTTTTGGGACCAAGCACACAAACAAGGAATCCAGAAGATCAAGGGACTTCAGCCAGGGGTGCTTTTAACCAGCACTGGGGTCTGAAGGCCAAAATCCACAAAAAAAGCAGAATCTGGAATGGGACACCCCATGGCAAACTCCACAAACGCACTGCACATTTCTTGCATATATTTACCAAGCACCAGTGGTGTGAACACTGCATAAGGGGTGACTGACCAGCAGCTCAGATCAATTAATCACTCTGATAGCAGAGGCAGGCTATCACCTCAGAAACAACTGGAACTTTTTGTTATTCTTAATCAAGATGCAAGACCATGAGCAGCACGTGATAAGAAAGGATGACGTAAGCAAAGAAAAGCTTTTGACAATTGGAAAAAAGTGAAAAGGAAACAAAACTGTTGGTGTGCTAAAATCTGCCATTGAGGCTAAGAACTTGCAGGTGGAAAATATTAAAATATGGCAAGGAAACGGCCACATTATGATTGGAGATTTCAGAAGTCATTGTCCCAAAAAACGAGCAATTGGGATCACCTTTGATGGAAAGAAATGCCATCTAAAGAGACAGAGGGGGTTTATAGGACAGCCCACAATTGTCATTCTAGTTAAGTCCAGCTGAGGATGGATTAGCCAACAGTTTCCCCTGAGCTCACTGAGCAGGTCAGGCACTAACTGGACCAAAGAGGATGTCCAGAACAAGCTCAGCAAGCTGGGAGAGCTGGTATCCATGACATGGCACAAATGTCACAAAGAGGACACTGCCAAAGGAGTGTGGAGGTCTGTTGTACTGCACTAAAAGGTCCACATGCAGGATATTCCTGAGATTATTCCAGACATCCAATCTTTATAAAGACTGTAAATTCTGGGGTGTATCAGCAATGATTTTTCAGGTTACTACCATAATATCTTTCTTGTAGAAGAAGATATTATGACTTATATCAGAGGAAAGTTCCAGAATGACCAGGACATGTTTGTTTTTCTGTTGTAAGGTTCATATTATTCACTATCATTTAGTTAGGAATAACACTACAGAAACAGATCCTTCCTTGGCAGCATGACCGCAATATTGACTCCTTAGAACCTTCATGGACAGCCACCACAAGGACCCTTCCTCTGAAGGGAAGGAATAAACAGGCATCCAACCAGACAGGCCTTTTGCTTCTGTTCTTATCCTCTACTTTGTGGCCTTATGGAAACATACAAAACCTCAGGAGAGAGCATTTACACCCAAGAAATTCAATGTAAACATGAGGCATCTGAAAAGGAGTCAAGGAAGTCTCCAGAGCCTCATGCGACACCACATAGACCCACGAAGTAGGTGTTCCAGGGAAATATTCCTTACAAGTTGTGCAAACTCTCCTATGTCCTAGATATTGACAATTTTGCCTCAAACCTCCACAGATGCCTTCAGCAGCCTTAGCAGAGCGCTCAGGATGACAGAGATGAATTCCTCCTCTCATGCAAAGAGATAGAAACTGTACATCAGAGTTGGCACACACAGGCACGAGCCAATCCTTCGGTTTATTTTGTTTAAACCATGCCTGCTTTCCAGCTGAATGGAATTTAGTGCTCAGAGCTATCCACACAGTTTTCACTGCTGTGTGCCACCTGAATCCACGCCCAGAGAAATCAGTGAGAAGCTTATGAGCCTGCAGACTGTCAGCATGAAGAAAGCAAAAGTCCAGTAGGACTTTAAAGTAAAAAATACAGGGAGGACCAAAAATAACTTAAAAGGTCAGTTCTCTAAACTTTTTTAGCCAAGTTTTTCAAGAATATTTGAACTGACCTGGACATTTTTGGACAAAATAATCCAGTAATGTTCTCATAACTGAACCTTCCCGCATGAGCTGTTGAAGAGAAGGGTATGATGATGAGGACGCATCCTTTTTACACATCTCTGATTCTGAGGGGGTGGCTGGCATTTTGGAAGGTAGCAATAATAACTGAAACACAGTGAATATATTAATTTGGGCCACAACCCAGCCGAACCTGTTGTTTATTGATTGCATCTGCCACATCAGTCCTGCTGCCAAGCAAAGCTCCTGCTCCACAGGAGATGGTGCTGAAGCTGCAGACTGAGCCATCCATCCAACCTGCCAACTCTCCCGTGCTGCTTCCTTTTCGCAGGTTTTTAAGTGGAACTCCTTCATTTCACCGTGAGCTGAAACACCATGCTGCAACCCATGTGCTTCTAAGAGAATTATTTCATGTGTAATGTACTCCAGGGTAATTATCGCTTCCCAGCTTATTTTCTCCTGATATGAGATCTGCTTTGGATATTTTCCTTCTGGATTAGTGTCCAATTCTGCATTTTTCAAGACTTCATCTCATTTGCTAATTTCTTGTCACATTTCTAACTTAACCAGCTAAGTATACCTGTGTCCTTCTTGTTTTCACAACTCCTCACAATTTTGGTTACTTCCCCTTGAGTCATTTAAGGTAATATTAGTGATGAGGAAAAATTAGTGTTCAAAAAAGTGTCTTCATGTGTTTTGGTGTACTGTTCAAGTCACTAGTATGTTAAAAGCTCCTTTGTTCTCCTAAAAGCTCAACTGCCATGGATGCAAAATATTTTACCTACTTTGGTGGGACTACAGGCATGTAAAGTTAAAGAAGAGGACAGAATTTTTGGCCTGATATCAGTCACAAAACAATTTTTTGTGGAGATTTTATGTTACCAAATGGCAGCTTCCACATTTTTTTTGTCTTTTTTACATTATACGTGCTTTGTATTTTCTTTTCCACAATTACCTGGTTTACACAAAGTTTTTAAAGTTATTTTAAATTTGACAATCAATTTTTAGTTGTGCTTACACATAAGAAATCGTTATACTCCAAATAAGATCTAGAATTTTCCACTTGAGCCCCTACACAACAGCTCCATAGATCTGCACTACACTAAGCTGTACTAAGTTGTAATTGTTCAGTAATTCTTTGCCTCTCTTTGAACACAGGCCTTTCCACCTTCTCTTTCTGCAGTTTCTTTTATTTTCTTTTATTTTCTTTCTCTTTTTTTGATTTTTAGAAAGAGTTCATTATCTCAGCTATTTTCAGATGGAATAATCCAACACACTTCTCATTTGCATGTAAAGTGCAGTCAATGTGAATTGATCAAAACCAAATTAACAGCAATTGGTTCCAATATTTTCCCTGTTTACACATTAGCTTGCTACCTTTAACATATAGATGTATTGAATTCAGCTTAGCAACCTGAGCATGAATGCTGTGGCCTTTAAAGAGAAACTTATCTGTAATTAAAATCATGCACAAGTTTTAGTGGGAATCTGTTTACTAGCTAGAAAGAAAGCTGATTCTAAAATGGAATAGAATTTAGCTTAGTAGTTCATGTGCTTGATTCTGAATTAAATCCCCTAAAATTAAGGGGAAGCTTTATTAAGCTTCAGATTATATGAAGGCTATGTCTAGTTCTGGGTGGGTTTAAATACAAATAATAATTCACAGGGTACCTCTCCTTCCCACTACACCATGGATTTATTTTTTTAGGATATCACTGCAAACTGATAATAAGTTAACACAGTTACAATCATTATAGGCATTTTTTGCAGAAGTCATATAATAAATATGCATTGAAAGTACAAGCATGCAGTATAAATCATGTGGCACAGTGTTCAGATGACAAGTAATAAGGGCTTTAGAATAAAAACTGAAGCACATATACAGTGCTTGCTATAAGGAAATGATTTATCCTATAGTGTATATTGAATTGCTTATTATAATTTAGAATGGTAATTGCTATGGCTTCACTATGCTGTTTAATTGCTACAGTACACTGATATATTCCAGGGAAGACACTGCAGTAACTGCTGCCCTTATACAACAGCATTTGCATAATCTGCACTGGAGTTTATTCTTATAGTAGATAATGCAGCATATGCAGGAATCAAATTGTTTCACACCATATTGATTGCAATTAAGGGCACAAATATGAATACAAAGATAAGCTTTTCTCAAGGTATTTATCACAGGACAGATGCAAATTTCAATTTGAAGTCATTACCATGTTAGTCTTTCCTGGAAAATAATTATAGAAACGCAGCCACTGGGATTTTTGTAACACAAGCGTGAGACACACTTCTCGATTTCTGTGCAAAAATTTCCTGCATGGATCCTTCCAGAAGCAGAAGATATTACTACAGGAAAAAACCATCACTGGAAATCCTCTGATGCCAGAGATCAGCCCAACAATTCTATCAGCAGCGTCCCCATTGCTCTGGGGTGCTGAGCCCACAGGGAGTGGAAATCACCTCCAAGAGAGCTAAAATTGCTGAAATGTCTGGATCCCAACCATCCTTCTGAAATCCCATGTGCTTAGGGGGCAATATAAAAACCACAAGTAAATTATGCCCTAAGGAGAACTCTTACTGTGGGCTCAAGGTGCCACAAGGAACAGCACACCTACAAGATGCCACAAGGAGAGGAATCACCATGTATTTAAGATGCCAATTTCTTTATTCCTTGATTCTTCACCTTAAAAATGAACTGGAAATCTTATGAAAGACTTACGCATAGTTCTGACTCATGAGTGTTTTAGATAATGTAAAAAAAAGTCATGGATCACAGACACCAGCTATGCTAAAATTCTTGAAAGCAAGCAGCGTGATTTACTTTGATTTGGGAGATCAGTTGTTTGTTATAGCCACAGATTCTGACTGACACAGCTAATTTGCAAAACTAATAGCAAGTTAGTTGATATTTTGGCTTCAAATTTGGCAATTCATTACTCTTCCCTTTTTAATAAAGCCAGTACACCCAGTCTAGAAGCAGAAAGAAAATCACATCACAGGGCTCAGACAACCTCAGTAATGAATTGCCAAAGAAGGGATTAAGACCAGACAAAAATGCTTGGCAAATAAATGCAAACAACTCACTGAAAAAAAGAGGTGAGAGTTCCTAGTGCAGGATTTAAATAATTAGCTCAGCTCTAGCTCTACTGCAAAAGCAAGGGACAGCAAAAAGTTGTTAAGACAACTCAATTTAAGAACAAGTCCTGCTTCACTTTGTGGACTTGTGTAGCTTCAAAAGGCAGCTGATGGCAGGAGACATTGATGTAGGATAAATGTAGCATGCAATCACTCTGATTGTTTGTGATCATGACATTTCACAAAACGTTGCTTCTCTGTCTAAAGTATTGTTTTAGAGGGTTGTGACAGAGGAAAAAGAAAAAAAAATTAAAAGAAAAAAAAGAAAACAAGGAGAAATGTCACCCTGTCTCCCTAGACAAGCCAGATTGAAAAATTGAAGAGAAACTAACTTGGATGAGATGGATTCACAGCACTGACACCATAGCAGCAAAATCAGAATTATATTTTGAGGTTATTGAAGTAATAAAGCCCCAGTTTCTTTTCACAGGAATTTACAGAATGCTGTCTGTATACTGTAATGAGCATGGCAGCACTGGCTTGTGGCCAGAGCCAGAACTTGCTGGATGTTTTTCATTTGACTTTTTATTTGTTGGTGACACACTGTGTGACCTTGAGGGTCAGACCCACCTGTGAGATGGGGTTAATAACCTTAACCAGTTTTGCAGCTGATCAGAAGAAATCTCTGAGTGCTCTCTTTACATGCCTGCAGCCAATAATTAATGTACCTTACACTTCGTTGTTTTTCTTGGTTTTGTCATGGGAATTATATAAACTTTAAACTTTTTGTAAATTTTTTCCCTGCCCTGCCCACAGCCCATATTCAGCCCATTGCATCAGTAGATGGAAGAGCACAAGCGGACCCAACTCAGTCACCCTTTCAGCCCCCAAAGCAAGGCCAGGCCATAGATTCAGCCCATGTGCTTGCACACAGGTGCTCAGGCAGTATCTCAACATTTGCTATTTTCCCCATGTACATAACAACATGTTTTAGACTTTCCATCCAGCTAAAACTCTCATGCAAACATTATTGTCTCTTCACTGGACTATTCCATGTTCTTTTTCCCTTCATCTTGGCCACCATCCATTAGGAAGACCTGATGCATGAACAAAATTAATTTATTCCTAATGACTTTATTGTTAAATTAGTGTTTACTACTGCAGATAATACTAGGTGTGCACATGATTTTATATTTTTTAAATCATCATCAAGAGCAGCATTTACTGAGTTATTAATTCATTTGGACAGTCACAGAAAAAGCTATTTTTCACTCCATTGTGTCTTCAGCTCAGTGGGATAATGTGAATGGTGTGAATTGAAGGTTCCACCAGGAAGAAATGGCCTGACCATACCTCTGAACATACAGATGTGCCTTTTCTACCCTGGTATTTCTAGGCTGATTTCTACATGTTGAACTTAAATTGCCATTTAAGGATGAGTAATTACAGCCTGGTGAGGCCACACCTGGAATGTGGGGCCAGTTCTGGGCTCCCGAGGGCAAAAGAGACACAGAGCTCCTGCAGTGGGACCAGCAGAGGGTGATGGAGGGACTGGAGCATCTCTGTCAAGCATGTCCAGTGCCCTCCTGCAATACAATCCTCTGGTTTTTCTCAGCTGGCATTCTAAGCCATTATCAGCTTCTCTTCCAAAAACATCGCTCTTTTCCCTCACTCTTGGTACTGTGAGAGACTGAAGCAAAAAGATGAAGATTTTCCATCAAATCTTCATTCAAAAGGAATTCTGCTGTCACACCTTTAAACCCAGACCACTACAGAAACAGGCAGCAAGTGTGAACTATTCCCTTGTCGGCTGAAATTTTCTGGGTTTTTTTGCTTTTGTACATTTTGTATCCAGAACTAGCAAGGCTGAGCTAGATTTTCTATTCAACCACTTCATTTTGTTTGTAACTTTTAACCTTGATCTCCTTTTTCTGTATTTGCAATACTCATATGACATTCATTGTTCTAAAAGCCATCACAGTCAGAACATTTACCATCCAAAAACCCCACAAATTAAAAAATGAAGTCTCTAATTTTCATTGCTCTGAAAAAAAGGAAAGACCAATCCTGTAAGAACAGAACAGTACAGATTTCATTGGAGTCACACCACAAAGCAAACAGAACAACTTGGGCTCAAAAATTACCCTGGCTCAGAATATATGGATATAAGATGATCAATCATAATTTTTAGCTAGAAATTATAAGAAGGTTCCTAATTAGTGAAATGACGAAGTTCAGGAATACCCCCCCTGTAGGTGTGTTTTATTAGGGGAGTTGGTAACAGGAAATATGAAATAATGGAATTATATGAAACAATTCCTCTGAGGGTCTGCAGGAAGTCCCCTCTCCTGTACCCAAAGCCCCCGTGCAGATGTTCTAACACTGAAAAAGGACTATAAATGCCCTGGCTGCAGCATGAGCTGTGCTGGTAAAAGCCACATAAATGGAGCAGGAAGCTTCCTGCAGTGCAGACTGTGCAGAACACAGAGTGACCCTGTCTGGGACAAACTGGGTGATGAGGCTCTGGCTGCAGAAATGGCAAATGCACAGACTGACTCTCAGAGTCTCATTCCTAAGCTTCGAACTCAAAACAAGAGACATTTTTATGTCTTTGAAAACTGACACTTCCTACTGGCAGGAGATTCTTCTTGTGCAACCAAAACAAAGATTATAACACAGCTAGATTTAAAAAAACCAAAGTCTTCTCAGCTGAACTTTCAATATATATTTTATTATGGTTTATTATTACCATCTGCCATTGTATTGTGTAAATGAGTTAATATGGTTTTAAATTCATGGAGAGTTCTTTGTTTGATTAGAAGAAGCTGAATTTTGTCTAAACTATTTCTAGAGCTTTTTTGTAGGAAGTCTATTTAATTGGACTTTGAATACCATTATTTAAATAATATACTCAGCTAGTAACAGACAGTAGCTCATACTGACCTTGAATTCACTATACAGGTATAAATGTAATGCCAAACTTTATTCTTATATGTTACCCAGATCATTTCATACTGTGGAAGTGACTTGTTAGACACCAACCATAGCAAGCACTGGATAAGTATCCAAAAAATGTAGTTGAAAACCAGAGATAGTGGATGACCTAATGGCTTGTGCTTTGCCTGCATGAAGGTGTTTGCAATCAGTTCATTAAACAGAAAACATTTCAAATTTTGACTTTGCCAGATCATGACAAACACAAGGCATCAAAGTAACGTGGAGGATCTGGGTCTGAGCAATTTCCCAAGGTCATCCCCAATGTCTGTAGCAGTGTAGCAATGTTCAAAGCCATGCTGTCCACACTGCAGACAAATGCCATAACAACTGAGCCACCCTCTGTAAAAGCAATGTACAACAGGAATCTCTATTTCCAGATAACACAGGGTGTCACCCTCTGCTGCGTGAGGATATTTACACCTGGGGAAGAGAGAAATCAACAGTTCTTCTGGTTTAACCTTTCTTTTGATCTTGGAGCTTCCCTCCAACATTCTCAGTCTACAAAACAAAACCAGTAAATTGACATGTCATACAGCTTACAAAATGAGGAGTGTTATCAAAGACAGGCTTTGTACCCAGGCTTTGCTCGGTACATGAGCACAATTCATATTGTTCCCACCTATTACCAGAGCTTGAACACGTAAAATATGAACCATTCCACAATCTGCAGGCTCATTTATATTACCTATATGCAAAACTTAGGAAATAAAAAATGTTCTGTTTCCCCTTCAGGAGTAGCACTCTGTGTAACCCAAGCCAGCCAAGTTATCTTGGTGAGACCAGGCCTTGGCACGAGCTTTGCAAAGGAAAGTGGACATTTACCCTCTGAGTTTAAAAGGGAAACTGAAATTCCAGCAAGAGAAGTGACTACATTTTCTGAAATTTATGACACTTCTTGGTCCCAGATTTGATATCAGTTTAAGTTGGTTTGGGATTGGTACACATATAAAATTTTCAGGTTGACACAAGAGAGACTGTGGTTCTAAATGAACCTTCAGCATAATGCATAAGCTTTTTGCAGGGCTTCAAGGTAAAATATAAAGTAGAGGAATCAGCTGAGTTTTACTCCAATTTTCCCAAACTGAAGGTGAAAAGCAAAAATTGAGCATAATCTCAGGCAAAAGCAGATTTTTGGCATTAAATTCTTGCAGAGCAAAGCAATTAAGACTCGGAATTAAAATGGTATTGGAAGGATCTCCATTGAACTGCTTACAGCATCTTATGTGAGACTCCAGCTGAAATATAACCAATTTCCTTTTTACTAGATTGCACTTGTCCTTCTCCTCGAACTCCTATTTCTTTAACATTTCCCAAATTTCTTTTTATTCTCAACCTGCTTGCCTGTGCTGTTGCTTTCCCCATCTCCTGCTGCTCTTACAGGATTCTCTCCTTTTACTACTCCTCCTCACTGCACCACCACTACTCCTTAAGCTCCCCTCATCATCTCAGACCCATCTCCCTTTACTTGTGGTAATTCTGCCCAGAAAGTTTTTAATCTTCCCTTATTCCTGTTCCTCAGCTCCTCTGCTTCCATTTCCTTAAACAATTTTTTTCCTGACATCTCCTGCCTGTGCTTCCCTGCCTGTTCTTACTCTGGAAACTTTCCTAACATCCAATCCTAATGGCTGGCTACCATGTTATCCTATTTCTTTTTATTTCAGCCTTCACAGGCACAGCTATGGAAGAGCTCTATCTGTGCAGAAGCCTGGCAAATATGAGACTCTTGCTGTGAGCAGAACTCCAGCCGTCTCTGCTTCAGGCTGAAAATCCTAATTAATTCACTCTTTCTGTATGGACCAAGTATTCTCACATCATTCTTGTTCTCTGAAATTTCAGTCCATCTCTTGAAATAAAATACTGCACTCTGAATAATATTCTCCACCAAGACTTTATCAGCACCAGGCAGAGAAAAACCTGATTTCCCTCTAATCAAGCACCTTCTTCTTTCGATTCAAGATCTTTCTTTGTCTGTTTTTTCTCCAAGTCTTTCTATCCTCTAAGTGACTTTAAGCCCAGTTGTGCCAGAGATCAGAATTTCTGGTCCCTTGAGGTAATTGTAGTTGTAAGCTATACATTTTCCCTTGAAATACAATGGGAGTTCCAGTCTCAAAATAAGGGCACCCTGAATATAATCAATTGTTTACTGTTCCACCCCAAAAATCCGATGTCTTTGATATTCTGATAAACGTTGATTTAGGAATTTAAAGCAAAATTAACGGGTAATGTTGGTGGGTGGAACACCATGTGGAAAAAATATAACACTGACTCTGTTACTTTATGAAAATATTTTTTTAACTTTTCACTCTATTTATGAAAGTGAGAAACAGGATCAGTCCAATCTGATTTAAAGACATATGGATTTAAGTAACATTTTCAGAAAATAAATTTTAAAAAATTAAAAACCCCAGCTTTTGGCATTACCATTAAAATCTCTGCTAAAACTACTTTTGCTTAAAGAATTTTTACATAGCTTGCAATACCCATATGCTTCCAGAGTTGGGGAAGATGCTAGGAAAGAGATTTCTCACTTTTACTGAAAATAAAAACGCCATGAACAGTTATTTGCAGTTAATCCTCAAAAAACAAAAAACAGCACTAAATTAAATTTTACTCTTTAAATGATATGGACAATTCTGTAGAGTGAGATCAATTTTTAAAGTTGGCACCAAGAGGGATCCCACTTGTTTCCCTGATTTATTGACAACCATTTTACATAGTCTCTCTTATAACACTGAAAACAGCAATATAATTTGATCTCTAAATTCCTCAGCTTCAGGAGACTCTTTGTAGTATATAGATAATAATTTACTCTGAATTGTGGTCTGACCACCACTTGATGCAAGGAGGAGTGAGAATGTGCTGGGAAGCCTCTCTGAACCATTTCAAGCAGCCTTTCAAGAAGCTATCCAGCAAGGAAGATTAAACATTAGCTGATTACCGACAAGTAATTAACAATGTCAACGAAACACAGAAACTGAATTAATAATAATTATATCATCAACACGCTGATCATCTTGTAGAGAATCCCAAGGAAGAGGAGAGGTTAATTACTCATTGCTAGCAGAACAGCAGGAAGTCGACCAAAACCATGCCTCTGCATGGTGTTAACTGCCAGGCAGATAATTAATTAACATCATAATTGCAATGCAGGCAGCATGAAAATATTGAAATATTACTTCATTTCCATTCTATTACCTATCCAGCACGTTCTGCAACTTAGAGGCTTGAACTGCAAAGCTTGGTTGTGTCCAGATCCCAGGTGATGTGGTTTTGACTTATTTTCCACCAGAGAGCTATAATGAATGAGAGAGTGAGAGGTTTGTGAGAAGACAAAGAGCCAGCAGGGAATCAGTTCAGACACAGATTTCTCCTCTCTTGACACAAGATATTCAAGCATGATTCAGGAAGAGTTAGATTGTGCGTGCATGGATAAGGAGAGTTAGACTGCCAACAATTTCTCCCAAAATAAACTAAGAAAATATTTGGAAAATATATTAAATCACACAGAATCATAGAATAGAAGCACAGAATCACTACTGTTGGAAACAACCTCCAAGACCATTGAGTCCAACCATCAACCCAGTACTGCCAAGTCCACCACTAAACCACATCCCCAGGTTCCATGTTACACATCGTTTAAACACCTCCAGGACTGGCGATTCCACAGCTTTCCTGGGCAGCCTTTGCCCGTGCCTGACAACGCTTTAGGGCACACCTTCTCCCTAATCTCCAATCTGAACCTCCCCTGGTGCACCTTGAGGCCATTTCCTCTCATCCTGTCACTCGTTACCTTGACAAGAGCCTGACCCCCTCCTGGCTACAACCCCATTTCAGGGAGTTATAGAGATCAAGAATGTCCCTAAGCCTTTTTTTCCCCCAGACTGAACACCCCAGCTCCCTCAGCTGCTGCTCACAAGACCTGTGCTCCAGACCTGTCCAAATGAGGGTACGTGATCACGGTGATGATCTAAGTCCAAGCACATCTTCAGGAAGAAGATGTGTGGATGTTACCTGTTGGACTTGCACTCCCCTGTTGAATACCATGACCTTCAGCTGTTCTGAGGGCCATTCTGCAGATCCCTTTGTTTGATCCCTTCTATGACAGATGCTCTTCCTCCCTCACAAGTTGTGTGGCTTGAAGCAGGAACACCAACAGTGCCTAGAGTGGCCAGGAAGGTGGCACACCACTTCAGTGGAAGCATTCTGTACAGTTCTGGTCAAACTGAGCCAGCACAGAACAAACTAAGATGTCCTTTACTGTCTCCATTCTGTCAATACCCAGAAACAATTTTACTTGCCGATTTGCACCCCTGGAAAAACATTACAGCACTCTGTTTCCAAAAACACCTGTCCTACAACCATGACCTTCTGAAACTTAGGCCTTGTGAAAAGAGCCCATCAATACAACCTTACAAAACCCCCTTTAAATCAAATGAGAGAAGGTGCAGGCAACTGGTTTACTAAAGCTGGTCTTTTTTCCTGATTTGTCCCACATTAAAAAGAAAGAAACAAACTAAAAACAAAAGAAACCAAAAACCAACCCCAAACTAGGAAATCATGCTGGGAAAATAATGGCTCTGCAAAATGCCCAGGGAGAATTTGAGCTGAAAGCCACCATTATCATCAAGTGAGGAAAAACATTGGTACTGGAGTACACTGAGCTGAATAGTGCACATGGAGTCTGCCTAATATTTTTTTTGATATTGTGTGTCACAAGTGATCTTCTTGGAGGTAAACAGCAACACAAGACAAAATGTGCAAAGTTAAACTTCCTTGATCAGAAGATATTGAATTTTGATCATCTGTAAATTTAAATTGCCTTTTTAAAATAGTTTGTGAGCTTGAAACAGAGTAGTTTTGAAAGAGCTTCAATTCACCTAAAATAAAATAAACTCACCAGAATTAGACCCTGTTAGTCTTTTTAAAGAAAGTGCTCTGGAAGAGTTATGGTGATTTGTAAAAATTCCCTTTGCCACCCAAATTCACTGATGTTAAGAGCATGTAGTGCATTCCACACTTGTGCAGTTTGCTGTTTGCAAAAAGAAGTGTGCAGGCGCAGGCTGGCAGAAGAACAGGTTTGTAGTTATGCCTGGGATGTGGTGAACACATCATGAGCTCACTCTAGGTTTCATATGGCCTTTCTGTGTATGGCCTTCCTGCAATAAACAGAACTGTCACCATTTAATTAACTGCTTGTATAGCTCCATCTGCACCTGTAGAGCAGCAGAAGTTATACCTGAAGATGGGCAGGTAAGTTCATTAAGAGTTTGAATCATGTTCCAAGAGGGAACACAAGTTACAGTAGACAGATTTCCATGGCACTTCTTGAAAAGGGAAGGACAAGGTCAATATTGGATTCTGGGCAATATTCTCTTTGTAACAGAGGATCCAACACCCAGAGCCTGTCTGTGACTTCTCCTATCTCATACAAATGCTTGTGCAGTCGCTGCTCTTTCACTCTTGAACTCATAACCTTGACAAGCACCCTGGCACTGACAGGAGCTGCACAGTCCCTTTACACTCTGCCTGGGCAGGATTATTTCAGTCTGCAGCCAACAGGCTTCTCACTGGGGGTCACGCTTGGAGTATTTAACAGATATACTGAACGTTCACCAACAACAGCAAACTGCAATGAGCCAGGACTAATCCTCCTGTCTTCTTCAGACTTCCTGCAGAGCTGGTGGCAAGTGAGAGCGCTGGAAGAACCAGATGCTCCAGTGTCAGCTGCAACCACTGCTGGCCTCACGCCACGCACAGCCGTGTCCTCGCACGCACAAACAGCACTCAGCTCACCCTGCAGGCTGCAAAACTCACAACACGCCAAAAAAGGGATGGGTGAATATGCAGAGCATCTGTAAATCCCTAGATTACTGCTTGACTTTCACTCATAATTCATTAAGATGATTTTAGCCACTACAAAATGGTAATAAACGCAACCCCAAAAGGCCTTAATTCTGGGTTTGAGACTCCTTATTCTATGACCTAAAAACTTACTTCACACTGAGAGCAAAGGATAGACATATTCTATGGCTGAATGTCGCTGTAAGAAACAACAGGATTGGCAGCCCTGAGTTAAACATCTTATATCACCCCAAAAAGAAGGAATGTCATTCAACTATCAACACTTTGCAAACATGGAAAGTCAAACCAGCCTTTTGGTGACTGAGTTGATGATAATTCAAATTATGTAAATGACAAGGACAGTTACCAGCTCACCTGTACTGGAATATTTGATGCTGTTAGAAAAGCTGTTTAAGTATATTCACATCTGGGAGCCCTGCCAGGTAGTTGTCTCAGCAGGGTATGCTGATAAATATCTTGTTGCCCCAGTGCCACTGCCTTTGGTGGATGGTCAGCTCCCACATGTCTTTCTGTTTGCTCCCATGATAAACAGATCCTTGTGTGTTTGTGTAGAAGAATTTCTTTAAAATGTAAAAATTTCCTCTGGGAAATCCTAATCCTATTCCATTCTGTACTCCTCTTAACCTTTATGTCCTCTTTTTCAGCAGAAATCTTGTATTTATTTTGGAAAGAAAAGAAATTATTCTATCCCTAAAATAAACATCTGTAAATGTCACATTCTCCATCTTCTGCATTTCTTTAAGTAGATCTTTATTAGGCCATAGTGTATAATGTAAATATAAAGTAAGAAAATGGGAAGTGCCAGCCACTTTGGGCTGCATCGCTGACTCACACAGATTTATTAAAAGCAGATCACCCACCCAATTTATTTAAATGGGCACAGTGCTGCTGCAATGAGTACTTGTGCCTCAAATGATGGTGAAAAGACACATTCATGTGTACCTCATCCTACAAAACTGAAGCAGGCATGTTTGAAGTGTGGTACATTTTTTGGAGTTTCTGTCTGGACACTGTGGTCCATAATTATTGTCAACACTGCTGCTGGCCATCTAAGGAGTTGTATGAAGTTTTAGCATGGGCCTTAAATCTGTTTTTCATCTGTCCTTTTGCTTTCCATACATTAACTTCTTCTCAAATTCTAGCCTTGACAAGCCTGAAATCTGCACTTGCTGCTCTTCCTTACATGCCCTGTATTTTACACACCTAGAATTTGGGTGGTGTTTTAATGCAGAGCTGAAAAAATGTGGATAAAATTTCCAGTGTAAGCCAGCTAAGCTAAATCAAAATGAATAGGAAG
Organism: Ammospiza nelsoni; assembly: GCF_027579445.1. NCBI lineage: Eukaryota > Metazoa > Chordata > Aves > Passeriformes > Passerellidae > Ammospiza > Ammospiza nelsoni. The sequence goes on from NC_080636.1 coordinate 538,991, forward strand.
AGATCCCTGTGGTATTTCCTGGGTCCCCTGTCAGAGGAGGAAGGAATGAATCTGACTCCATGTTCTTAGAAGGCTAATTTATTATTCTATTCTATTCTATTCTATTCTATTCTATTCTATTCTATTCTATTCTATTCTACTAAAACTAGAGAAAGAATAGAGGAAGAATACAGACAGAATGTTAAAAAATAATAATGAAAAACTCATGAGTCCTTCCAGAATCCTGACACAGCTGGACCATGATTGGCCATTAAGCCAAAACAATTCACATGTTGGATAAAAAATCTCCAACCACATTCCAAAGCAGCAAAACACAGGAGCAGCAAATGAGATAATATTGTTTTCCTTTTTCTCTGAAACTTCTCAGCTTCCCAGGAGAGAAATCCTGGCGAAGGGATTTTTCAGAAAATATGATGGTGACAGAAGGAAGCACATCATAGTGTAATGGTCTATAATGATACCATTATATATGGAACATTTCAAGTAACTTTGCCCAATTACATCCAAAGACCCTGGTTACTACACTAAGGCTTTTGTTAATCTCAGTAAAGAAAGGTTGGTCTGAAATGCATCCACTAGGTAATTAAAATTAAAATGCTATAGATGGCTCCTAGATTGCTCATTTTATATAACGAATTGAAAGCCTAATAGGAAAACTCATAATACCAGCCCTCTTAACATTAACAATTACCATGATTAACAATGATACTCACAACTCATTTTTCATGAAAGACTATGGGCAGAGATAAGCTTGTTTATATAGACTAGCTTTTGAACTGATGAGCTATTTATCACTCCAAAAGCCATGAGAAGACAGAACAGCACCCAGCAATTAAAACTTGCAAAGTGACCTCGTGACAGTGAAAGAGCCATCCTTCTCTGGAGCAACAGAAAGGCCATTGTTTTCAAATCAGTTAAAAATGGAAAGATCATTTGTTGGTTTATTAAAACATATATCCTGGCCTTGTAGTGACTGGAGTGGCTTGTTCCAGAAGGGCTCTCATAAAGATGCAGATTTTCCAGTGTGCAACACAAATCAGAGAGGTGAAGTTTTAAGAGATACTAGATCAAAAGACTGATGTGCAACGGATCAATAATGCTTTATATTAAAGCAGCAAATAGAGAAACAAGGTTTTGCATAGGTGTTATCATAGACAAAGATCTAAGCACATGCCATGTATGTGTCTCTACTTGATATCCCAATCAATCCTCATTTTCCTATTCTTATTTTGGGTTTCCTGTCTCATTGCTGTGTTCTCTCATTACTCCTCCCAGACTAAGCCTTTGAGAAGAAGTCTCTTATTTACCTGTCACCAAAAAAAAAAAAAAAAAAAAAAATCCAGCAGAGTCCTACTCCAGAATCTTGAAACTTTTCCCAGGTTCAGCAGGGTGCTGAGGAGTCAAGAGAATGCACATATTAAAAGAGAAGGGAAATAGCACAAAACTAAAAGGAACAGGTCTTTATAAAGGTGGAAAAAAAAAAAAAGTCAGACATGTCTAAACTATTCCATTCAAGTATTTGATATTTGTCAGGCATTACTTACAGATTCATCATTTCAGTCATGTAATATTATGTAATATGCTCTGAGTGCAGAATAATATTAAAAGAGACTAAGAAATTCCACAAAATATAAGACATCCCTGCTGGCAATGACTCAACTACCCATTGAGAAGGAAAGTAAACATCTAAGAACAGCATATATCCACTCTAGTCTTATCACTAGAGCCCTAAGGAAACATAAGGAAAAGAAAATTGAGAAGATTTTCAAAATTGCCAGTTTGAAAGATATTATATTTATATGCTTAGTCCACATTTAATTCAGGAGCTACTAAGGATTTTTATTAATCAAATTAATTTACTATGCAATTAAAAAGCAAAATTATACCACCTACATCAGAAACACACATGCCCATATATGCACATTCAGCCAATTTAAAAGACAATTAAATACCTGTCCATAGGTAACATACGTCTCCAGAAGCTTTCTTGATTTACTTTAGAAAGAAATTAGATCTAAGAAATTTACTTGCTGGAGGAATGAGAGGGGATGAGACAGCAGCCTTCATGGGCAGATACAACAGGCTGTGCCTTTTCCACATTTCTCTGTTCTTCTGGTACCAATTGGTTTGGGGTGATGTGCTGCTGAGCAGTGAGCACGAGCTAACCAAACATAATCAAAATGTGCCACATTTATTTCCTCATGGCTCCTCCCACTGTTGCACTTTTTTTCAGCAGCATCTATGTGTGATAATACATACATACAAACATATCATACATACAGCACGAAAATACCTACAATTGATTTAAAATGAGTAACTGCTCTGATCCCAGCACACCTCGGGTAAGTTTCTGGGTAAGTTTCTGAGAGGATTACCCCGGGCTGGTGGGAAGGGAAGGCATGTGCCATGACCATGGAGACAAGGCTATGCTGAGGACAGTGGCAGACCTACTGGGGCAGGTTCTGCTGCTTAGTGAGAATCCCTTCATCCTCCCTGCTGCAGCTGCTGTTTGGGGAAAACATTGAGAGACTCATCACTCTCGTCTCCCCATGACGGAATCCCTGATTTTTGACAGCACACATCATACTATTTGACCCCCACTATCACCCAGCTTATTTCAGTGTATGCATATAAGCCTGAACAGCATTTTCCATCAGGAATATAATGGTTACTTTACTGAAAGGTTTTGTCCTTGTTTGTCAGCTGATAAGGCACTGTGTACTTCGCAAAAACCCGGCCCAGCACCTGTGAGACACAGGATGTTTGTGTGTGTGGAGCCTCACGCAGCCCCAAGGGAGTCACTTCTTCTCCAGCTTGCCTGCTCTCCTCCTGAGCATCTTGCTTTTCCTGACAGAAGGGGGAGAGGGAATCAAGCAGGCTGTGGGGTCTGAGAAAGAGTATTGAAGGGACAAAGTGGATGAAGGTCAGACATGATGAATGGCGATTGAAGTTTGGCATGATCCAAGACCACATAAGGAAATAAACTCTAGATTCAACCACTCAAAATCTGTTTGCATAACTGGTTTTTCCAATAACAATTAATTTTCAAAGCTCTTGTGGGTAAAACCTTCAGTCTCAGTTCCAGGGCCGTGAATCAAAAGCAGCTCTAGTGAAGTGCCCAGAGTAATCATAAACTCACATCTGGAGTATCTGCCAGCAATATTTGACTGGGCAGATTCCGCCTGCTTTTAGAGTCAGAGGAGGAAGTGAAGAAGAATTGTTTGTCTTGAGTTTTATTCCTTTGACAGAAGCTCGCAAGACTGGTTTGGTAAATCAAGACTACAGAGAAGTTACATAGGAATTTAATCATGATTGACACGTAGATTGCAGTCTCTTTAAAGCAAAGTGATGCATCATCTGCACTCATATATCACGTCATACCAACAATATCTGATACACATGTCTAGGTAAATGTCATTGGAAGACATTCTTCACACCCAGTTGTCTTGAAAGTGAGTTTAAGAAAGGATCTTTTCTGACGCAGCTCTACATCCCACACATTAAAAGGTCAGACAGCTTTTAGGACCTAGATAACTGCATTGTGGAATAACTGGAAAGGGACCTTTGGAAGTGCCCTGGTCCAGCTCAAAGTGCACCTCACTTACTCAGAGTGGGGCTGGCTTTGAAGTTTGAGTGGTTTGTTCAGGGCCCTGTCCAGGGCAGTTTTGAGTGTCTCCAAGGATGGATACCCTACAGATTTCCTGAAAAACATGTTACAGAGTAGAGACAGTTTTTAAAGTGTGTTCCCCTTGCTCCCTTTTTTGGGGAGAAATTGAAGTCCTTAGGGAGAAGTCAATTCCAGATTAATCTTTCTTTAGAAAAGAGAATAAAAGGGGACAAACTCTAATGTGGACAAGATCAACACACCTTCAATCTCTTGCTTTCTGCTGTGGCTCTGTTCTGAAGGTCTCTTTCTATACACATTATATGTGATTTGCAGAGGTTTTATCTCAGTTACCAAGGTCTGTTACAACATTAAGATATAGAAACAGATCCCTTACTCTCACACATTACAGGAATTGCCCCAGGTCACCCAAATAGACAACAGCAGAGAGAACTGAACCCAGTTTTCCTCAGTTACAGCACAGCTCTGTAACCATAACAGAGAGATCAGAGGGGAGAGACATAAAAACGGACAAACACTTCTTGAAGCTTTCCAGTCCAAAGAAATATAATTTTTCATTTCTGCAGTAATTTTATGCAGCTTGCTCTGAAATGTGAAAGAATATTGGAAAAGTCAAGTTTATATTCTTTGTTGAAAGCAAAATAAAGACGTGGGCAAAGAAAGAAAATGTTGATGGAGAGAACACCCATAAAAACAGCCACTATGACTTGGAAGCTGTTTATGCACAGACATTTGCATATGCTCTGATACCTTGCAGATATGAAATTGAGACAATGCATATGAAGACATGCACTTTAGGCTTGTATACCTAAAGCTTCTCAGGCTCATTTTCCCTGATCTCTTTATTTGTGATTTATTTCTGAAGATTAAATTAAGTTTTTAAGTAAACAGTTGCAGTGTAACAAGCTAATCTGGGAACTATGTAACTCATTTCTCACTCTTATAGATAGGAAAAATATTCAATTAGTATTCTGTCCATGTTAATTTTTAATTTAAAGCCTTTAACCAAAGTACAATGGACTTTTGACATATAAATATTAAAAATTAAATTTCCTGAGTTCATTATCTGATAATTAGAACTAAATAACATCTTAACTGAGAGACAAACCCCACGCAAAGCAAGTCAGTTCCATTTAAGATTCCATTAGAAAAGTGTTTGAGCTAGTATGTAATGGACCATAAAATTTAATTTGGAAATGATATTACCAAAAATGATGGAACGATACCAGTCACAAAAGGACATGTAGGCAGCCCTCATCTTTTCATTTGGCATGATGTTCTCCTATTGATTCTGTAGAATCAGAAAGGAATTACTTAATATTGCACAGAATAACATATGTAGGGTTTTTCTCCTTTCCTCCAGCGCCTCGGCATTTAAAAGTCAGAATTGACCAGTGTAGCTCCATGTAATTACAAAGATTTCCTTATCTTAGCCTATTTGCTGAAGTCATCCTAAAGAAAGGCTCCCCTAATCCATTGGCTGTCTCATATCTCATTTACATTGGTGGTAATCCCCACCCTATCTCAGCATTTAGGTAATGACTTTGGGATTAAATTGCACTCCTTGCAATTCTTTACTCTCAAATCTCTCCGACACATCAGCGGGCGCAGCTGAATGGGGCTGTCAGAGGGCTGGGAGCGCAGCCGGAGCAAAGGCCTCCCACGCCAAGGGAAATTAACTTTCTCCGCAAGAAGACCTTAAGAAAAGGAAACCTTGACTCCGTGCTGCCAAGTATTTTGGGAAGCTATAAAGAGATGCTGGGATTAAGTTATACTAAGCTCTCCAAACAAGTGTGTTTAGCTATTTTTTGCTGCATTTATAGCTAAGGTGGGTTTAATAAGTGATTTGCAGATAGTGATCAGTTGGAAAGACCTTCAAGTGTTGGGTGTATCTTTAATTTTGCTTTTTCAAAAACTCTTAACCTTACTGCTCCAAACCACTAGGATCACAGCTTTAAATTTCATTTAATTTTTCACATTCCATGAGAAAATGTGAAAAAATGAGAAAAAATCTGTTTGCCATGGCCTAATACTGAAAATGAAAATCAATTGATTGGAAAATTAACAACTCGGGCCCAAATTCAAGTGGACATCTAAGTACATTTCTAATTTTAAGCATGGGAATAATTTCACTAAAATTAAGAAGTAGTGAAATGAATTCAAAATTAAGTATATATATTTAAATGTTGCTTGGTTTAAATCTTGTTAAATTTATGCTTCAATAAGAAATTTTTCAGGAGTCGTCTGTTTTTATCTCTTGCAATATACCACAGTTGTGTAAAATACGTACCTATATTGGTGGGGAGGCTAAATTATATATATCATTACAACTATGTTATTAATATTAATATAGCGTCACATGCAGGTGTTGCTGCGTAAAGCTCTGTTACAGAAAGCTATTTTTAACTTATTGTTTCTAAGTCCTTAAGCCATTTTGCTTTTCAAAAATCTATTTATTCACATTGCATCCTTTAAACATCAGCTGTTTCCAAGAATGGGAAACCTTGTTTTGTCAGATTAAGATCCTTTCAGCTGATTCACCAAGGTGCTGTAATGCACCAGATATCAAATGTGAGACCTGACTTTTAGCTGGATGGAATCCATTTAGATGGATTGTGATGCAGTAGAGAAGGCCATGGCTTTTTGGCCAAAACATTAGTTCATTTCAGAGTGAGGGAAAGTTTGCCAGAAATTCCAAAAAAGCTGCCTTAGGGCCTCTTTTATTCCCATTAATTAACCACTAAGAGATAATAATAGCCTTACAATGTGATAGTGAATTCACTCCTGGAAATACTATTTCAAATCATTGCTTTTTGGCAACTCAGAATTGGCTAGGAACCACAGACACATTGTTCAAAAACTAATTCTTTAAATATGAAATCATATTTTTTGCCATACACACTGCTCAGAGACAGCATTAACAAACACCACAGGTAATTACTGAGCAGTTGCATTCCATCAAGACAGCACAGAAAGGCAATGCAAGGAATTTAATAGCAAGCACTATTAAAATTTAATTAAACACACCCTTGCTTACACTCTTGGTATTTTTACAACAGCCTGTAACCCCTGCGCTGATGTTTGTGACATTTGTGAGTGTCACAGATTCTGTGCTGTAAATAGGGCTAAGCAGCCCTCGTGTCACAGCACCAGTGTGGCGCCTTAACCCCACACAGATGCCACAAGGAGCTGGGGCACAGCATAAACTCCGAAAGGGAGACTCTGCATTCTCTACCAGCCCCTTGCAAAGGCATCATTTACCTGGAAAAGGAGGGGATTTGCCATCCCCACACTCCAGGGGAAGGAAGTGCTTCACTTTGAAGGAAAGCTGCATTCTCTGATGGCTGCCAGCACCTGGGCTGCTAAGTCAGGAGCTGGGCAAGCTGCAGGGCATCTATGGGTTATAAGATCATTAATGCTGAATTAACTGCGTGCTTCCAGAACCTCAAAGATATATGAACATCAACCTCTCATATCGAGAAAAAAACTATTACAGGTTTTGATGTTTACATGCTTTTGAAGGGTGTGTCCTTTACCTGGCACAAAAATCACCTTCCCACTGTGAAACAAAGGCAGAGCTCAAGTGTTTAAGCTCATCTTAACAGTTGCAAAACTAAGCTCACGTGTGTTTACTAGAAATGTGAACATCTGCAAGACGAGCAAATGTTCTTTTTACAAATAATATTTGAAAGCAGATTGCTCAAAGGCACAGCTAAGACAATGTGCAAAGGCAGCTCTCGCTTCTGCTGCCAGCCCTGGAGATAACAGAAGGCATTAAGGCCATAAAGCCTCAGGAGTGCTGCACTGGGACTGTTTAGCCCATCTCACATGCCTCCTTGCAGCCTTTTTCATACTCTTGGCTCTGTGGTTCAGCTCAGTTGTATCCAGTGATGAGTGATAATTGGAAGCCCTCCTCCTGCCATTCTCCAGGACGATACGGAAATTAATTCTTGTACACTGTGCATTGCATACACCAAAGGAAGTTGACCCTATCAATTTACATACACTATAGGGGCCTGCTATCACACTGCAGCCAGCAAACAGCTTCTCTTATCTAGGAAAGACCCTCATTTGTTATTTCTTGCTGAATACACCCACTCCCATTATTTCTGTAATTCTTTGCAATAATAGACCTTACCCTAATGAAACCCGCATTATGAGAAGGTTATAGTCCTGACCCAAAGACGATTAGCTCTGTGCTCCATTATTGCTACATATGTAATTGTATAATTGATTTTAAAATTTACTTTTGTGTCCCCAAACCATAAAGCGAGCAGGCCATTAAGGGGAGAAATATAATTAATATATCTATTAAAGAGGGGCAAGATATTATTGCAATTTTAGGATTATGCAGTAAGTGTTCACATAAAAGTAAGGAAGAAACACAAAAGTTGAGATTCTCATCATACTTCACTTGAGGTAACATCTGCAAAGGATGTGAGTTTTCAGTGCACAACAAACTCAAGCTCAGACACAGCTCTGTAAGATGGGCCTGGTAAGCTGGGCTCAAATTTTATACAAAACTCTGCGAAGCCAAGGGTAGAGTATTGTACAGACCTGGGCCTTTGTTAGTCTAATGTCATGCCAATGAAACCATGAAAATCTTTGTTTCCACATTATTTACTTCTATATATATGCTTTACAATGCATCAAACACAATGTGAAGGTTATTCCTCTCACCCAAAAGACACATGCCAGATAATTGACAACTCATGTTTCAATAACAAAAAAATCTAAATAAATAAAAACATACACAATGAGCACCACATATTTTTAACTCAACATTATCTTCCCCTCGTTTGCACCCAGTCCTTAATATCTAATTAACTGAGAGCTTCCTGTCATCTAAACCAATCTGAGGCACACAGATCCCTGCACTGTCTCAGCTGTTAAGGTGGGGACATTCTCTTTGTGCTGCCCTAAGAACTCTGCATGCGTGAGCCCACCATGAAATGTGGGCTTTCCCCCCTCAGCAGTCCTGCTGTCACTTGCACCATTGTAGCACCCGAGATTGGAGTGGAACCTGTTCAAGCCAGGGCAGCTTTTGCACCAAGAGCTCACATTGCAGCAGAAAAGAAGAACCTGTCAGTGGGGAGGTGGGAGAGAAGAGACCTGGTGATGAAGCCAACCAGGGGCTGCTTCTCTGTGGCTCCCCAGGGAGTTAAATCAGGGAAATTCAGCTGCCTTGGACACAGCTGGCTTAGACACAATCCTTTTGGACTCACCTGGTGCCACAAATGTCATTTTGATGGCCTTCATCATAGTTTATTGCACTCACCCTACAGCAGCAGCCTGGCACCTCGCACCTGAGCTGCTGCAGCAGAACAGAGCAGCCAGAGCCCTCAGCAAGGGTTCACTGGGTCACTTTCTCCAGTCAACATGCAGCCATCAGCCCCACATGGCCTCCTGATGCTGCTCCAGATGGCTGCAGGTGCCCCATGGGCCTGGCAGCCACCAGCAGCTTCTCTGAGGATGCCTGAAACAGCACCAGTCCTCGGGCATGGCGGGGCTGTGTCCCAGAGAACTTCCTCAAGAACCCAGTGACCTTCTGCCAAGAGGGCTGGTCACTCTGAGGGTGACATTTTGCACACCTTGGTGTCAAAGGCAGGCGCTGTGTCTACACTGCAGTGTGCCCCAGAGTCTGGGACCATCCCAAAAATGCTTTGTGTTCTACACCTACAAAAGAAAACTTACAGCTCCTGAATCAGTGGAATCATTGCCAGTAACTTCTGCCTCACCTGGGTCTGGCTGAAAGGTATTGTGTTCAGGAGTCAGAACTTTTCTCCATCATCAGACAAGTTCATATTCCCACTCAGAATTCCTCATCAGAGAACCATTTTACATGGACACGCCACTATTGGATTTGTGAGATACGTTAAGGAGAAGGCAGTTGTGCAATTTGCACACAAAGTGGTTGGAATTGATCTAAAACAAACCTTTAACTTTCAAACTGGTTTAAGTGGGGAAACGACCATTGGATAATTACATCATTTAACACATTGATTGTCTAAAAGTCAATTCTAATGATTTCAGAAATAGAGGGTATTGTGCTTTCCTCATTTTTAAGGAAAGATTTTTGCTCTGTGCAGAGGAGTAAATGGTGAATTTTTTAAAAGAGACAATGTAGAAGAGCTGCAGAAAACAAAAGTTTCATTATGCCAAACAAGGCTTATTTCACAAAAGGTAAAAAAATCAATGGGACACAATTAAACTGGGTGCATCTCCCCTTACAGTACAACAAAGTATAAGAAATCTAAATGATTTGTGTGTATTCAGAATACAGAATTAAAGAGGTAGTTTATATCATTAGTCTGACCACGTCTATTTTACTCTCTGTTATGTTTGGTCATTGTCACTTGATCATTAATTAAAGAGTTGCCACAGCCAAAACACTAAGATTAGTTTTTTTTTCCTAGTTACTTGTACAATACTTTGTCTTTATCAATCAGAACACAAAATACACAATCATGTAAAAGGACGCTGATATTTTGTATTGATGTAAGACTTCAGACCATTGGAGGGCAAGCTCTTCCTTTTACTCAGAAGACAGGCCAAGTGGGGTTCTTTGAACACACAGTGGAAAACTGAATTTTAGCCCCAGATCTCAAGACACTTAGAACCTACTGTAAGAAAAGTTGCATTCATTTAACTGAAGGAAGGCTTTTAAATCAATTTAGTCACACCACTGCAAATCCACGTGGACAATATTAAATCAATTTGAACCCAGCTTATTTCAATTGGGCTTAATTCAGAAAGGAATCAATCCATTTAAGCTGAAGCAGTATATGCAAGGTTTATGTTTGTGTAAGAGTTTGCACAAAGGCATTTGCAATAGTTTAAGCAAATCAACTTGGGAAGTAACTTCAGGGGCTGCCAACATTTAGAGCACTTCAACAGCACAGGAAAACTGTAGCTCTGCACTTCCACTTTAAGGATACCAGAGAAATTTTCCTTCTTAATGGTACAGTAGTTTAGTAGAATGGTAGTTTCATTCCCAGTAAAAAATTGTTGTTAAGCCTAAATTCAGGTTTTTGTCCCAGAATTTGAGTTGAAGGTATCCCTACATCATTACATCCTCACATCAAGAATCAGATGATGCAGAGTGGCTACTGAGTCATGCAGCACAGCTGTGAGTGGTCAGCAGAGGTTAACTGGGATCTCCCAGTATTTCTTGGATAAAACAGCATCTTATTGCAAGGGGAGCAGCAGTGACATCAGTGAAACTCTTAGTATAGAGGGTGCTTCTAGGAACAAATAGAAATGTGAGATGTTGGGTTGTTTTTCTATTAGAATGGTGTAATTTTTTGCAGCACAAATATGTGCCAGTTCATTAGGGGGAACAATTACTCTCCAGAACCTGTCTCCTATGGAGCTGTACATGTTCAGACAAGCAAGCAGCTACCACCACTGAGATAAATGCCTGCAGGTAGCAGACCTTCTTGGAACCAAGGCAGGTTTTGTCAGAGTAGAGTTAGATGTTCCTTTAGGTACTGGAAAAGAAATATTCACCATTTACTATCAGAACTTGTGGCTGGCATGTTTAAATCTTTCTTTCAAAAATAATTAAGTTCCTATCAAAAATCCAGCTTTCTTGGTAGAAAATTAATTAAAACTGCCCATTTCTAATTTGGCAGTGGGATCTGACCTTGCTGAAGCAATCAAAAAAAATTTCAGATAAACAGAAAATAGGACATGCTGCTTCACATCTCCTATTATAAGAGACCTTATCTCTCTTTTTGTCCATCTTTTTGCTCTATGTATATAACTCAGAGGATTGCATTGCTCTAACAGAGGAGGTCTTTGTGCTCTTGGCATAAAGATGAACTCATCTGTTGCTTACATTGCCAATCCATTTGCTTCAGGCAAAAATAAGAAGACTGAGTTTTACTTTCCTAAAAAATAACTGCAGTAAAGGCTGTGATGTGGCAAAGTAAAAAACAGAGAAGGTCCAACAGACAGTAACAATCTTAAGGATCTCCTGCTTAAAGAGTCTATAAATCCTCTTTTTGTGATATTCTTTGCCACGGACAACAGTGTTTCCATGTAGGAAAAGCTTTCCTTTACTTGTAGGTTCAGTGCCATTTTCAAAGGAGCAATTTCAAAGGAGCACATCAGGTGCTGAGGGAGCATCCTCACCCATGAAGAGGCTTGAGAAGGGGAGTGACATATTCTGCATACTCTGCATACTCTGCACTCAGCAGCTGCTTGCAGCAAGGGTCAAGGGCTTCATTTAAAGGCACCAACTATTTCCTATGCTTCAAAAAGCATCCCTCAAACTGTGCAGAAAATAAGGCAGTGGAGCATTTTTTCAGCTGGAGCTCAGGATCTCAGACAAGGCTGTTGAGAGAAGCTTAGCAGAAAGTTTCCTGCCCTAATATGTGGAAGTTCTTGGAAAAAAACCCACCATGATACCATAAATTTAAGACCCACAAGACATTCCAGCAAAAGGATTTTGGTACTGCTGCCTGTTGTTTTTGCTGACTGACTGCAAAGCCTTTTCCAGGAGCTCAGCAGCAGCAAACTTCAGTGTCTTTAGGACTCTGCAACTGCTAATAATGTGCGTGGCACCAACCTTCAGCATTTTCTTACCTCAGCCACCTGCAAACACTTGCAAGTCTGGCTTTGCTCTGCCAGTACTGGAAATGCACCCACCTGCAATTTAGCCCATTTTGTAAAAGAAGGAGAAGACCCCTACCCACATCATCTCCATCTGATTTTCATTCCAACCTGGACAAGCTGACAGCAATGTGGCACGAATTTGTGCACTGATGTTCCAGCCTTTCTCTCTATCAATACTGAAATGTCAGTAGGAAACGTGTTTGCAGAGGTGACAACATTATCTGGCTGCTGACAGATTCTGCCTTGTGGATGTGGCCAATGAAACAAGCCAACAGCAGGGAGAAGGAGTAAGCTGTAAGCAGCACACCAAAGTGGCAAATGCTACAGAAAAAGGTATTATCCCTTTTGTCCCACATAACAAATGGAGACTGCAGAAATTCTACATTCTTCATCTTATCAATGTGGAAAAACACAGACAGTCACAGCTATTACACATAGTATTATAGGAAGGCAAGAAGACATATATTTCTTCTGAAACTCATCAGATAACTTCAGTAAATCACATGTCAAAATATTTTTGAAAAGTGAAGGTTTGTGGAACTAGGTTTTTTGCTTATGTTAAAGAAAAGGATGAAAAAAATACATGAAATAAACTGAGAAGCTTAATCATGGAGACTGAGGAAGATTATTCTGCCTTAAAAATAGAGCTGCAACTTGGAAGTGTATTTTTAGAAGTGATTTTATTACAAATTATTCTATCAAGAAATATAATGAAAATTATGATGAAGGATGTACACTACTCAGTGACCAAAATGGTTATAGAGAGCCTGTAAAGGTGAGAAATTTAGCAAAAGCTGAATTGTCTTACAGAGAAAAGTTGTGATGAAACCATTCTCCTACCATTGCTTGGCCATCAATCACTTAGAGCAGCCACTGTGTGGTGGGAGAACCTTCTGCTTCAGGCCATCAGAGAGCCTAGACCCTTAAACTGGATAATTCACAATGTTCTAACTCTACTGGCTTGGAAGTCCCAAAGATTTCTCTTTGCCCGTGGAGGAGCATGGATAACTGAACCAGGCCGGCCATGGGTCATTGGGTCTCTGCTCTTTGGGTGCAGGGAATGTTCCAAACATTTTGTTCCCCTTTGTTTTGTGCAGTAAAGGCTTTGTGAAACCCATTCAGCTGAGCAGGTCCTGATAGCCAGGTCCTACAAAATGTGCTAAGCACCCATGATCCAAAATACAGATCTCCAGAAACTCTGGAAAGACATCCAACATGGGGCTTTGGGGGGAATCCCAAAATCTTGGAAAATCTGCAAAATCGGGGGAAAATCACACCCATGAGGATGCAGAGAAAACAACACAATTTAATGAGACTGAAACAGGTAAAATTTAGAGGAAGGAAAAGGACAGATAAAGAGGGTGCTGAAAAATGTCTTAAGAACAGTTAGATAAAACATCCTTTTCATCTCTGGCAACTAGAACCTCTTTGGTCTACAATTACAATTATATCCACTCACTGGTCAAAAAACTCCAACAACAAATGCAATTACTGAAAAGGGAAAAAAAACCCAAACACAGAAGTTTCCCCATTCTTCAGCCCAACCCTTTGCAGGCTACATGTCACATCTGGTTCTCTCTGGTCTGAACTGGTGTTTGGTTTTTCTTCTTCCCAAATATTTGCACAAAATGTAGGATACCTGTAACTGGAACATCACTGTCCAGCCTGTGAAACTACCTTGAAACAAAATGGTATCTGTGTTTCACCTCACAAGAGAAAGAGCTTTATTCTGAGCCAAGTCCATGTATTTGTGCAGCCACTCAGACATCTCTAGCAGCACCAGTACTTGAAATACATGGACACAAACCCTATTTTGTTGTTGTTGCATGGACTAAAAAGAAAAAAAATTCCTGAAAGGCATTACTACTATCAGGAAAATTTACATTAGGAGCCATTGATAATGTTTAACAAACACCTTTTAGACAAACTCTCTTTAAGTAATATATCTCTCCAGTTTGTGCTGGCAGGCAGCCTGAATGCCTTTTCACACCAGAGCAAGTTCTGGGGGTGCACTTGCAAAACTAAACAGGTTTTCATAAGGAAGAGCAGCAAAGACTGCTTGAATTTCAGCTCTACTAGCTGTTGCTCGGTGTGCTGAAGATTCATAGCTTTATGCCCAAAACACTTCCCCCATAAATGCAGTTCAGATTAAATGCTTTCATGCACTTGAGTTATTTAGTTCTGTTTTTGCAAATCAGCTCCTAAAATCTTAGAAATGCAAAATTTATTAGATAGGTTAAAAAAAAACCCCAAAGAAACACCACACAAAGAGTTGTTCTTCACACCAACCTTAGAAGCACATTTGCTACTTCTCTCTGGTGAGCACCCTAGACACGGCAAACCTATGCATTGGCACCATCAATTATTTCAATTATTGACACCAATGAGCACTTGCTCACCTGAGCAGTGGCAACAGGGGGAAGGAAGGTCATCATATTGTTCCTCCAGGTACTGTCCCTCAGTGCTCAAAGGTGCCACATCCCCCAGCCCCTCATGTTTGATATGTAGTGGTGTAGGATAATGTATTTCCCACAAAAGCATTTGGTGAGAGCCTGATTGAATCAGGGTTCCACTCAAAGCTCAGGGTCACTGTAAAAAGAGAACCAAAGGCAAGCATCTAGAATGATTTCATTTTATATTTGCAATCTATATTCCTGTTATTTTTGTTCTCCAGCTCCCAGAAAGCAGTGGTGCCATTCAGGGGTGATTCCCCCCACCCTCTCCTTCCCCCCCAGGGCTTGCATATGCTTGACACTACTTGGAAAACTGACTAACAGGGTGTTCACTTTTACCAGGCCATTAATTGATAACACTTAATTAATCTGCCGTGTGAGAGATCAAATGAAGATTGTGTCCCACAACCAGCAACATATATTGACTTTGTTATTCCAATTATGTGTCTGACCAGAACAGCCCTTTGGTATAAGACTTAACCTTTGAATCACCCTCAGCACAGAACTACATCAGCTGCTGGGGATCTGACCTGAAAAAGACCTTGACACTGCGAGAGCTCTCTGTGCGCTTGAAAATGTTCCACCTTGTGCTTGTCATAGCCGTGTTCCTGCTGTCATTTGCAATTGCATTTGCGTGTTGGACACGATCCTCCGATAAGCAGCCGATAATTAGCAGGGAGCTCTGATTACAATTTGCTGTTTCACATTGCCACACATTTTTGTTTATTTTACTGTGTGGCATTGGATTGCCGTTTTTTTTTTTCTTTAAAGAATGCCCAGAAAAGAGCAATTAGTTTCAGCAGCAATTGGGTAAATGCAGCAGACAAAGAGAGCGAATTGCCTTTAGCAGACAATTTATAAATCAGCTGCAGATTTCCAACTCAGTTTTTATTTTTGTTTCTGTGGGTTATCTTCCACTAAATTGATGGGTAACATCATCAGAGGCAGTTTTGGTGTAATTTACTATAACAAAACATAATTAAAAATATATTCATCAGATTTCCTGTGGCTTTCTACAAGGACAACGAACAGCAGCAGCATAGTGAGGAGTAGCAATTGACCTTCTCTATCCACTAATTTTGTGACTTTAAATCCATGTTTCTCCACCCATAGAAGTCAGTATAAAATCCAGAGCAGACATATCCAAAACTGCGTAGCAAATTTTAGTTAACATCCACCTGCCATGAACATTACATACCATTTTGTCAGACATGGATCTGACCAGGATATGGATGGCTATTTTATGGTGCAATTTTCTGTAATGCAGCTTTTCTCCAGTAACACCCTTTCCAACCAGAGGTAGAGGTTAGCGTGCAAATGTGACAATGAATTGCACAAAGATGAATTCTTCAGAAAAGAACCCAAAGGATAGTAATATTTTTTTTTTTTTTTAAGAAAGAAGATAATAATATTACTACAAACCAACCTCATCATTAGAGCATAGAACTTAGCAATATTACTTGCTGGGAGAAGAGGGGGGAAAAAAGCTTGGTAGGTCAGAGGCAGCTATAAATAACAAAAACCACAGAGAATATGACCATTTAAGGTCCTCCATCTTGTCTATTATTGCAAACTAGTGTGAACTAAAACTGCTCATGGTTCTGACTGCACTGATGTAAAACCACTGAGGTAGCTCAAAACTCAGGTAAGTCTGAAAATTTTAACAGAGAGAGTTATGAATTTGAAGTTGCTTTAAGAAGGCAGAGCATTGATCTGTTGTATTAGCAAATAAAAATATGCTGAGTCCAATACCTACACTGTAATTTGAATCAAGGTTTATTTTTAATAAACACCAGGAAGGGTAGCTGGTCAAAAAGATTAACATATGAGGCTCTTATCCCTAGGATGGTGTCTTTTAAGCAGGGTTCAATAAATTACTAATTTCTTTGCAACGCCCCTTTATAAGAAACAACTATCAAACTGTTTAATTGTCCTGATTAAATGTCACAGGGTTCTAATAATGAAAATCACCAAAGGTAGAAGATAACAATAACTCACATGTACAGTGATGGCCTTGGAAACATTTTGTTTACCAAGTACTAACATTTTGTTTACCAAGTACTAACCAAGACAAATAGTTTTCTTACTCTTTTTATCTCGAACTTTTACCTGCCTGGGTAACTTGGCAAGCAGCAGAGCTGTGCAGAAGAAATGCCCGTGGAAGGTACAGCCTGAAATCACCAGTATGGTATCCAAAAACCTTACAAATCCCCTGCAGGATGAGTCCCCAAGAAACACTCCTAATATTGGGGTGAATCTTGAACCCTCAGCCTTCTGGCTGAGGCACAGAACTGCTACCAAATGAACCAAAGGCAAATGAGAAATGTTCAAAGATAAATGAATATATGCCAAGGCTTATGTGTGCTATCAAGCAATAAATACACTAGGAGTAGGAAGTGCAAAAAGTAATTAAGGTTAAGAAAGAGGCATATGCAAGCTATAAAACATTAGACAGAGAGGAGGACTAGAAAGATTGCAGAAGGAAGTTAAGAGAGTGTAAAGAAAAAAATTAATACAAGAGGCAGAGACAGAAGGGGAGATTGCATGAGAGGTTAAGACAAATAAGAAGATAATTTTCAACTCTGTAAGACTCAGAAGTAAGATGTTGAAAAAGTGTCTCTAGGAGATGGTAGAGAAATTCTATTCTGAAAAGCAGATACTGTGCTAAAGCAGATCAAAATCAATTGTATCTAACTCCACATTTGGACTCTCCCTGTGGATTCTTGTGGTATTATTAACATACACATCTTGGATAAAATTGTGCAGCTTCCACAAAGGGCTGCAAATTGACCAACCCACATGTACATTATGTTACATTATGATATTATTGGTTGTCCTTTGTAAGGACAAATGAATAAACTCCATTTGGTGTGGAACCACATTTAGTGGGGTAGCTTAAAGTGTTTGGAAGGATGTCAAGAGACAAGGTGCAAACAGGGCAGATAGGGCAAAAAGACTCAAAAACATTGTAAAAGTGATTTAATAATGGCCAAGTCATATCAGTGAAAATTACATTTTAACTGCCAGAGGTCTCTTTTGCACTCAGACAACAATTTGGAAAGATGAAATGGCAGAATACAATGGGGGACTCTGGAAGGACCTTTTTCATCCTTTTCTTCTTGAATGTGTTAACATTAACTATTTGGGAAGATGCTGCTGATGTAAGAACAGGTATCTCTTAGCAAGAATCTGTGTAAGTATATACAAGGACACCTTCACCTGCAAAATCTAAATTCAAACTGTATGTGGGAGAAAAAGTCCTGGGCAGAATGGCAAAAGCAAAAGTATCTTTTCTTTCTGGCACTAAAGGGAAAGGGGTGGTAGTGTAAAAGTTAACTCTGTAATGCATTTCCCTCTCCACTGTCTGTAATGCATTTCCCTCTCCACTGTGTGGGGTTTTAATTCTTAGTATTTCCTACGTAAGTATTTTTGGAATATTTACATTGAACAGTGTTAAAGTACATCACTTACCAAAGTTTGAAAAACACAGATAACAGGGCACACACTTGCACCTGTGCAGTGGTGGAGGTGGCAGCCCTACCTGTTCAGCTGGGGCCTGCTTAATGAATCCAAGGGAAAGGTTGGAAAAGGCTCCAACTGGCTTCCTCCTGCTTCTCATTACATCTGACCACTTAGAAAAGAAAGTGACTGTAAATTCTAATACAGCCTAGTCACCTTTGGCACTGGGCTGAGGAAATGAGACTTCACCGAGACAGAGGACCCCCACAAAAAAGTGTGAAAAATTGAAATGACAAGGTTGTGTTGATAGCTTGTTGAATAAATGAAGGGAATGAATTGAAATTTACATTTATATAGCACCATTCATCTACACTGTATCACTCAGGACTAAGGAGTTGGTGGAAGGCTTACTTTGCCAGCACAGCTGCTCTGGGGAATGAAGTAGAAGAGGACCAAACAGCATTTTCCCAGAACCAGACCTACAAAAACAGTGGGGAAGGGTGAAGAACCTGTGCAAAGCTTAAAAAGGGTGGCAGTCAGGGTACAAAAAATAGAGACCTTCATGCATGGGAGGTTAGGAGGTGAGAAAGGTATTGAATATTATTTTTAAGTTTAGATCATGATTGCAGAAATGAAACAAAGAAAAAATAAATAATCTAACCCTTTCATCTGTTCCAATCCAGGAACACCACTATTTCTCACTCTAAGAAAGCCTGCAGATATGGGGATTCAATAACTCAGCTCTTGCATTGTTACCAGTCCTTACAGTTAAAAAGTTCTTTCTAAAGTAAATCTTAAATTTTCTTCAGTTCATTTAAGTCTATTACTTCCTAATCAATTCTTGCTGAGCATGAGGTTCAACAGAAGAAATCGATCACGGTGCTCTTGATAACAGCTTTTTATATACTGAAAAGTGGAATCACGTTCCTGTTGGTCCATGGTATAGCTAAAGTGTGGCTCAGCACTTATCTACGACCCTCATTTTTCCTACATATAATGTTACTATTGAAATACCAGGATACAGCACTTTCTCAGAATCTAAACTGAGATCTTTTCGACATATGTTTGATTCATGTAGGTAATTGCATGTTGGATGTTTGGGAGACAGGCTAGCAATTACTACTGTACACTGACCACTTGTGCACAAGGAGAATTTGCCAAAAAGACATTTACACACCTGTGGGCCTCACAAGTTATTTACCTAATTCATCCTCCAGCTCTCAGAGAGGAGCTCACCTCCAAGCTATTCTTTCATCATCTCTGCTGGCAAATCCCAAGTCATCTCTTGCTGATGCTGCCACAAATCCGCTGAGCATTTGAGCATTTGCCTTCTAAAAATTAAATGCCTTAAAAGCAGCAAAAGAACATCTACAAAGCAAGAAAAGCTGACTGTTGCATTGCTACCACTTGCTGGCACAATACTTGGTTGAATTCCTGCATAATTCAGTGGTCAATAAAGTCATTCTTCCAAATGCAGCAGAACACATGAAACGCAGAGCTCACTGCATTTTTCCAATTTGTTCTGAATTTTAGGGCTAATTGGGAAATAGCTTGACCAGTATGTCTGACATGTTCACACAGCAGAACTTTCTCCTTTCCTTGCACCAAAAGTCACACAAATCAGCCCCAAAATAATGAGATATTAAAATGGTCCACGATGATGTAAAAATCAGTTGTGGCATTTTTTTGTGGTGACATTTTTAGCTGACCAAACACAGGTTAAAAAAGCAACTTGCATAACTCACACAAGACATATCATCCCATATCAGCTACACGCTGAATGCCCAATCCCACATGAACTGGACATGCAGATACGCACGTTCTCAAAGCACTTTCTCCCACATTTCCTTCTCCCATTCTCACCTACCACAGTGATTTCCTGACACCTATTCCCTGACCATCCCACCCTTCAGCTCCTACCTTTGGCTTTCAGGGTTGAGGGGCAGGCTCCCTTTCAGCCTCCAGCCTTCACAACAGCTCAGGGTGCTGCCCTACTTCCCCACTGAGCACTCATCTCAAAGGGAAGGGCTTTGTGAGCTGGAACATTTCTGACATGTCTGTTTTCTTGGTGGTGGTGATGGGCATCCTGTGCCTCTTGGTTTCAGCTCTGCCCCTGCATCGGAGCCAGCAAAGGCAGCCAAGGCTGCTCCTGAGAGCATTCCAGGCTGCAGCCCACGAACAGCCTGGCGAGGGAATGCGCAATGCAAAACAGCACCAGTGCTGGCACCATTAAACCCCTTCCTTGTGACTCCTTTTGCCCAGATGAAAACACTACTAGTTCACAGGTACTAATTAATTCACCATTTTTAACAGTCTTAGAATACATAAAGATTAATTTTGCCATTTTACTGTTCTTAATATAGTTATTTTGCACAACAATGGGAGGTCCTTGTTCCTCAACATGAATTTCTATGAGTAATAATGTAACATCGGAGAAGACAGTTTTGCTTAAGTGATAAATACTTTACTTCAGGTGATAAATTTCCACTTTTTAATAAAAGCTTCTTGATTTAAATTCCTACAAGTTCACATTTTATTTTATTGCAGAAACAAACTCAGAGAAGACCAGTGACTTCCCACCTGGCCTCAGACCTGACTGCCTTACAGGTGGGTTCTGCTGACGCCTCTGGCTAAGACACCTCTGCATGATACCAAGGAATACACTCCATTTTGCTGGAAGGAAAAGGAGAGAGCAAACCTTCCTTTCTCCTGAACTTTGCAGGTGCTTTCAATTAGCTCACAGTGAAATGGGGCCAGATTTGCAGGCAGAGATAAACATAGAAGATTACAATACCTCAGAAAGCAATAATACAAATAAGGATCTTTGCTGAAGCAGGATTTAAATAAGTAAAAATGTTACTGTTGCTCTGGAGGTGAAACCAGAGATGGGAGAAAAATGTTAAATTAAACTTCAAGAGTAGGTCAAATGTTTTCCATCTTGAGAGCAGACCCATGGCCTGAGACACAAAATGCTGGGGTAACACACTCATATTGAGAAAACATATCCAGAAGAGGAAAATTCATGTGTATAGAAATAAAATTTTGGAAAATACAATGCAACATTAAGCAGGAAAAGTCAACAGACAAAGAGCAGAGGGTTAAAGGAATAAAGAATATGAAGAATTATATTGAGCATACATTGTCCATATTCACAGAATAATTAAAGTTGGAAAAGATATTTAAGATCCTCAGGGTCAACCATTAACCCACTGCCAAGGGCACCACTAAACCATGTCCCTAAGAGCAACAGATACATGACTTTAAATAGCTCCAGGAATGGTGACTACACTACTTCCCTGCATGCCTGTTACTCCAAGACATACTGGAAAGAAGAGGCAAAAGAAGAAACTGAGTGGAAGCCAAGGGAGGGAGGTTTGAAAAGTGAGCAATCTCTCTTAAACTGACCATTAGAAATTAAAAAGGATGCCACTTCTGGCACTTATTACTGATGCCAGAACCTCTCCAGAGGTACAACTGGCTGGAAAATAAGAATTATTTCCTCACATCAGATTGGGGAAGTTATTTGGTGCTTTGAGGAGGAACACTGAATGGAAACAAGGTAGAAAGCTGGCAATACATTTGAGGGATAGCAAAACTGAGACTTGGAAATAGAATACTGGTTATTCAGGGACAGCCAGACTTTCCTTTTTGCCTAGTTCTCTGGGATAATGTCATTCTGAGCAAATGAAAGCAAGGTAGCTTTGGGAAATTTGAGGTGGATGATGAAAAAGGAACGTTTTGTACCAACCACCAGTACCAAGAACCCCTGCAGATAAGTGGGTGAGATCTTATAAAAAGCCTTAGATGGCCAGGCACTGAGAAAGAAGCAGAAGCAAAAATTCTGAAGATTAATAGTGTCAAGGAAAAAACCAGACACAAATCCAAGAGCAGCTCATTGGAGTAGGAAGAAAGAGGTGCTAAGCTGGGGAAATTTCCAGGCCCAGGCATGGACAGCTTTATAGGCAAAGCTCTCAGGCATCTTGTGAAAATTATATAACATCTGCGTGCTCATCTGGCATTAAACTGAGCTCCCAGTTGTTCCTCTGCCATCATTTCTTCTGGGGACATCTGGAAGTGTCCTGGACTTACCTGGTTTGTGCTCAGAAGTGAGATGGTGGACCAGAGCTAGAAGACTTTGAAATTTACTTATGAAGAGCAAAGGAGAGCTTGAGCTGTGGACAAGGAACTAAATGGTGTTGAAGGTTCAGCAAGGGAGATAGAAAAGTCATGTATTAAAGGCATGAAATGTAAATTAAGAATGTAGGGATGTTTTAGAGAGAGAAAGGAGCAAGGAAATTGGAGGCCTGGGGAAAGCACAGATAAGCTGAATAAACAAAATATAAGAAGCTATCATGGCAGTCATGAGCCTGCACAAAAGAAAAATGCTCTTCCAAAAAATAGATTCCCTATTAAGTGATTTTGCTTGATTTTTTCATGCCACTCATGAGTTATCAATCTCCCCACCCATAAAGACAAATGTTGTATCGGCCCTAACCCATCAGCTATTCTCAATTTATCACCATTTAATATATATTAAAATGCTCTTACCTCTGATTGCAAAAACAAACAAAATAAGGCAACATAAATCAAAAAGAAAGGGAAAGAGAGATGAGGAGGCTGAAGAGACAGAAGGGAGATCTGCTGCTCAAAAGAATGGATTTTTTTTTTTTTTTGCTCTTGATCTTCGCATCCAAGCTCTCAAGGCCTCTCCACCATAAAAATACTCCAATGGTCTCACACTGTAAATCACATCAGTAGTTTATTAATCCCCTCACAACACAGAAACAAATGCTCAGCCCTGGAAGGAGAGCGGGGAAGCTGCAGAGTAGTAACAAACTCAGCAACCCTACGACTCTCTCTCTCTCTGATCCCATTATAAACTAACACAATATTTTTCTCCAATTTTCGGTCGGTATTGCAGCTCACAGCAGAAAAGATACTGAAAGCAGCAGGAGCCAGGCAGAGGTGTCAGACTTCAGAGCGGACACTGCCTTGGGACCTGGGGGGGCCAGTAAATCAGTGCACGCTTGTCAACAGCTCCAAGCTGCAGGAATTACTCGAGCGAAAATAACAAATGGCTGTCATTGTGGAGCCAAAAACCTATGATTATAATTATCACATCCCCAGTGACCTTGCATAAACTTTAATCCCTCTCCAATGGAGCATTTAAATAGCCTGCATCTACTGGCAGGGGACCGTGTCCCCTCAGTTGAAAATACAGAGAGTAGGAAAGAAACGAGCCACAAAGAAAGCACCAAGCCCCTCTGTGTCTTACAGCTTGTATTAAAGAGTTGTACAAGAAAAGCCCTGTCACTGTCATTTTAATTGATATTACATAGTCATCCTAAATTCAAAATGCCACGGTGGTGTCCAAACCCAGCTAATCCCAGCACCAAGCATTTTAATCAGATGAAAAGGTCAAACAACACCAAGTTTTCATCACTGCATTCAGTGGGCTGAGAAAGTGGGTACACAAGGTGTGTGGATGGGTTGTTGAGTCAAGGAATCTTCAGGGAGGAAACCTCCTTCCACCTTGGAGAGCTTAGCTCACCCTTGAAGGTCCCACCATGATCAAGACTTGAATGAATTCTCCAGGTTTAATAAAGATCTTTTTCCACTGCTAAAATCAGGTATTTTAGCTGTTTGGGTATTTTCATAGAACCCTTACAGCCAGGACTGAATGTCTTTAATTACAGAGTTAAGGACAGTTATCTACTACTGCCTTGTTCTACTTCTCTAGGTTGTAAATGTATTTCCATCCAATATAGACAGGTGTTGCAGAAAACACTAAAAGCTCTGAATCTGGGGAAAGGAAAAATTTTGATTCTAAAGGATTTCATTGTCCTTATGTTTCTGAACCTGAAAGGATCCTTTTGGGGGAAAAAATATCTTTTCATGCTGTTCTATGAGCTCTCCAAAGCACATCGAAAGCACAGTAGGTGCAGGAATTTGATGAGATTGCTTTGAAATTGTAAGAACCACATTGCTCCATGATAGTCAGATTACTACTTCACCAAAATTGCTGCATTTGCAAACCAGGTGATCTCCCCCAGAAAAAAGCACCTCCTGTAGTCAGCAGATGCTCCCACACACAGACAAATAGCAAATGTGGGTTTAAAATATGAGACTTTATATCTTCCATACAGGTGTTAACAATGTTCTGCACAAGCTTTGCGCTATGGTATCACAATAACAGCGATTTTTTCCTTCAATATAGTTGCAAGAAGACAAAATGAACTTATTACTGGAAAAGAGCTTTGCTAATTGCACAGTCTTTCATTAGGTTTCAGAGTACAACAGTACATTCAAATTAGCAGTAATTTTAACAAATTCAAAACTTTTAAAACAGAGAAATCAGAGGAACATTAAGTCTTAAGGGAAAGGCATTTACTGAGATAGGGCAAAATTTAAGCATTTCTATATTAGTGTGTAGTCTGGTGTATGTAATCCCCACTTGCATTCTCCATGCTAAATAAATTAAGTATAAGTCATCTACAGCAAGAGGTATATTTCCTAAAACCAGGAAATTGTACTGTCTAGAAAAGCAGAAGTATTTGAAGTAGATTAGTTCAAGCCCACACTAAGTTTTAACTATAAATGTTGGAATTAGAGATAAAAATAACTAAGAAGTAGCCTTTGTACAGTTAAAGGGCTACAGAGGTTCACAAAGGTGCTCAGTTATTTAAGGTGGTTTTTCCAAGTCAATAAAGCACCAGTATATATTTCAAAGGGAAAATTCTGCCAAGCATTTACCGGAACCCCACATCCTGGCAAGGCTCTAGCAAGCTTTCTGCAATAGTGTCAGCCCCACTCAACAGGGCATTTGAAAACACACCTACAGCTAAAACAAGTCTCCTTTCTGCTCTGTGTCAGAATTAGGATGTTCTTTGGACCAGAGAGACAGGGAGAGAGAGACAGAGCCCGACCCTCCCAGATCTGTGCGTGCCTGCGACGCTCTGGAAGTAAGAGGTGGCAATGGAGAGACAGGTCCTTTCAGCCCCTGGCACAGAACAGGAACGGGGCTGAATCCAGGTGCCCTCAGAGGCTGTGACACCAAGGCCACTCCACAGCCACCACACAGGAACAAATTCCACCGGCCTCATTCATTCAAAATGGAAACTCTCCATTTGCATCACTGCAGTTTAATGTATAAACAAATACATTAAATATAATGTAATAATAGCTTGGCACATTTATCCTCCGGTCAGGAATCATTTCAGACACCATCTCTCCTTTCCTGACTACCAATGTGATGCAAATGCCTGAATCTAGAGCTGTGTATTCTATGTGTTTCATGCATGAAGATCTGGTAAAATCCCTCTTTATTTTATCCCACACATTGGTGATGAGCTATCACCAGTTATCTTTCTGTTTTGTTTCTCTTTTGACACACAATCCAATCACACTCATCCAACATTTTTTTCACCTCATCTTGAAGAATGGGCAGTTTCAGAATTTTTTATTTTTCTTCATGCCAATAACTGTAAAACAACTGAGAGTAGCTATCATGAGTGTTAGGTTAATCGTTGGACTGGATTATATTAGAGGTCTTTTCCAACCTTAATGATTCTATGATCATTATAAGACCAACTTTTAGTTGCTTGTCTCAACTTGTATGTATATGATTTTGTGAATTCATCTCTGAGAAAAAAAGGACAAAATCTGCAGTTTCCATGTGTTAATACTTGCAAAGACACTTTCATCTGGCATGAAATCATATATAAACACCTGATATCACTGGCAACTAGCCAATATTTACTATGAAGTTAGTACCATGGGAAAGGTTACCCTGTTTGTTATCCCTTTCTTCACTGCTATGGGAAGAATCACAGGCATTTGTCACCACGTATTTTATATTATGATCCTGTTCTGGGTATGTGTTCATCAAAATAGATTTTTTTTTTATAATAGCCACTGCTAAACTCTGGAATTCCTTTGAAAATATAGAAATTAAATGGTTGTGAGAAGATAATTATGCTCTGTGAATGAACATTTCATTTGTTCTAATCTCAGTGGTCTGGACTTTTTTACATAAGCCCTTTGCAGTCCTGTGTCCCTGCCATCCCAGAAGGTGAGCAATAAAACACCAAAGCAGTGATGTCTGTGTGATACAGTGGGACCAGGTGACCGTACAAATGGGACATTTTTGAGGAGTTTCAATTTCTGCACAGAGCAAGTTGAATAAACAGCTCATAAAGCTGCCTTCACATTATGGGGCAAATTGCTCATCTCTGAATCACAGTTGCTCTTGGCTTCCCATTCAGAACTCTTTCCACGAGTCCCGCTGGCATTAATGGCAGCTCCACAAGCAGAACGAATAGCCAATCATTCCATACTGAGAGGAGAATTTCCCCCACATGGTGTGTGTCCATCACACAAACCCACCTTGCACCGAGGGAGGCAAACAACCCCTGGGAGCCCCCATCCCCACCTCTCCATCCCCTCCTCTCTGCTCTGCTGCCTGTGGCCACCAGCACCAGGCAGGCAATCTGACATTTTGAACAGCTTTTATCTTTCCATAACCCTGGCTCCCAGCTGTTTCACGTTTCCCTGCACTTTTCTGCTGGGTTCACTCAAAAGACAACCCTAGCGTACTGAAACGCCAAAAGCAATCTCCAGCCCTGTAATATTCTGGCCTCCTAAAGACCCCATCCTGAGGAGAGGGTTACTCTGAGAATGCAGTGAGACCCAGATGAATAGAGATGTCACTACCCTTGGTGAGATCCTGTGTACTGAGCTAAACGAGGAGCCTCAGCACAAGCCAAAACCAGGTAGGAAAGAGAAGGCAGAAATGGCCTTGCCCCGGGTGAAATCACCCCCAGGGCTTCTGATCACCATGAAAATCTGGGTGTTGGGCAATGCTTAAGGATCTTGGCACTTTAGTGTCTTTTTTCCCAGCTTTTGGGGGAAAATTTACTGATTGGGATTATCTATTTTTCCAAGTTTAATTTTTTCCTTTCCAAGCCATACAGTCCATCAGACTGGTGCTGGATGGAGTTTAAACACCCATAACCTTCAAGCACTCAACAATTTTTTCCACAAGAAAAATATTCAAAATATTTGTTTCATATCTTTTCGTTTTACTCCTTTCTCTTTCACTCAGTCCATTCCTCAAGACACATGTACTGGTATACAATTCAGACTGGGCTCAAAGAGACACATATCTATATTTACAGAGTGATATTTCTCTGCCATGCCTTCAAAAGTATTTTTGAATCCTAAACTTTTCAGTGTTTCAAGACCCCCAAAGAATATGGACCTGACCCTGGGATCTTCATCTCAAGACCCTTTTCTCCTGAAACTGGTGTTTTTTCCACCAATAACAATAGCCAACCTGCTTTTTCTGAAAATAAATCAATTTATCAGAAAATCTTCACCTAGAATCAGCTCCAGCCAGCACTGCCAGCTTTAGTCCCAGGTTTCCCCCACAGTGTAGCTTCCTTCCTAAGCTGACTTCCAGGAGTCATACAAATACAGCAGAAACAAGAGCCTGCATTTAAAGGATCATTCTGATTGGTACAGTTATATCAGTTATATGCAAAACTTGCAACATAAAACCTATAGGTTCAAAATTGAGAAGTCAGTTAAGAGACTTGGAAATTGCATGTACTGCTTTTTGATATCAATTTTTGAGAGTGTCACCCTCAATTTCTCTGTCTTTGTGGTAGAAATGTAGTTCATCTTTCTTCTGGTAGGAAGCTGAAAGCACTCTGTTTTCATTCCTGACTCATTTCAGCTCTTTTCTGTGTGGTAAGGTTCATGTGGTTTGATGTCTGATAATGAAGATTTGGCACAGCTTTAAATGTAAGTAATTAGGGAATCCATTGACCATAACAAACAATGGACCAAAAAAAAAAACTGTTGTAAGGAAGGTACTTCCCAGTTACCCATTATAGCAATTTTTGCCTGTAACTATAATTCACAAATTTAATTCACTCAAAAAAACAAATACCTTCTTTTTTGCTTAAATATCCTAAATCAAGCATTAAATTACAGCTCTTTCAGGAATGAACCTCATCATTAGCTTTCGTATGTGAAAGAGAAAAAGAGTAACTCTTGAAAATCTGCATTTAAGGGGCAAGTACAAGATATCAACACAATAAAATCCCCTGATGCAATTCACATTTCACATACCTGTGTGCTTAAATATACATATATACACATGTGCTTTTATGGATGCATATTTCTATATTTTATATGTTTACACACACAAACATACACTCACCCTAAGAAAAATAAACCTCCAATGATAATGTGATCCCCACTAGCCCAGCACTTCAATTATAAAGCAATCCTAGCACAAATCCAGAAAATGTCACTGTCACATGCTTCCTTTGTATGCTGTTGAAAATACCTCCAAACTTTGGAAATTAATCACACAGCAATGCCAATCTTTTAAGCCAGGCATCTATGAACCAACCTCTTCCCTACTGAATGAATTACATTGAAATCATATAATTGCAGGCTGCCATTCAGTCACCCTTAACAATAGGAGACTTTGAAAATTGGAAATTTTTTTCCCATCTGACTCCCAACTTGCAAGCATGAAGCATATAGCAAAAGCTTGGTGCCTGTTAAATTACCTAAAATCTACATCCTTCAGACAAATGAACAGGGGGAAAAAAAAGGGTGCAATTTAAGGGCAAATCATTTTGTGTTAATCCTTGGGAACTCAAAGCATGAAGATAAAAGAAGAAAAAATGCAGGTTTCACTTTCCTCATTATAGGACATTGACTTTCACCTAATAGTATGCAATTAAAATTTCTTCATGAGATTTCCTTATTGAAATAAGAAAGATAGTGCCGTGCTGAATGTGGTGATAGATCTGGTATAAACGTGCTTCCTGGACAAACTGATTTATCATGTCTTATTCCAGCAGTACTTTCTTGCTTGCTCATTTCTCATCTTATTACTGTGAAGTTGTAATTAAAGAGGATCCTCCCACGGAGAAGAGCTCTCCTTCAGGACAAGCTAAATTATAAATGCACTGTTCTTTCTCTGAGAGCAATTTAAAGGGGCAGTCTGCTGTGGGAAAGATGCACATCTAATTCTTGGGGCTCCTGGCTCTGTAATTTTATGCAGGTCTCTTTCTGTTAGATACAGAATAAATTTGGTTTGCAAACTGGGTTTCCTGGACAAATATACCTCTGCAATTGACTATTTCAATTTAAATACAAAGACAATTCAATTAAAATGGTATTGAACCACTGCGCCTGATTTACTTCGTAGATATTTCATGTATGATCACTCGTATAATACAGCAAAATATTTCAGAGGGCACTGAAAAACTATTTAAGAAATGCAGAGCCTGAAAAATTCTTGCTATTCTCCAGGAAAAACAGAACGACATAACAACATTTGACCACAATCAACACTGACCGTTATGAGATTAATTTGCCAGGAAGACACTACCATAAAAAACCACAAGCAGTAGGCATGAGATCAATTTGACAGCCTGATATCCTTCCTCTACCAAATTCTCAGGCCTTGAAACACACAGACTTGCACCAATTAAAATAAAAATGAAGATAGAAAACATTATTTGTAGTTCTGTATCTGAGCCCATAGCCTCATTGCAATAAAATATTTGTATTGCAAGCAATAGCAAAAATCCAGTTTTCTTCAAGGGAAGAGATTCCAAGGAGGGACACCCAGTGGTGCTGTTACTGAAGAAGGTTCTTGTGCCTTTGTATCTGAACACCTAAACCTACATACAGTAATACAGGGTACGCCCATTAGACTCATCCCCTCATTTTTGTTGTTCCCAAAGTCTCTACTTCATAAGAATGTGAATTCCAGGAATAAGGACAATTCATATCACTTCACAGCAGCTCTTGAAGTAACTTCTGGTGCTTCCCTGAGGATGATGGAAAGACAGAATCAGTGGGTGGACTCCATAAAATGGGGCAAGGAGAGAGGAATGACTGAAAAATAGGGGTGAGCTCTCTGAGCTTAGAATGCTCGTGCAAGAATGAGAATCCTCCCTTAGCTATGGAGTATGTATGTACCTTAATATTAAGCATTACTGTCATGGTATCCTGCCTTTAATGTCAAAGTGGGATCTAAAAGAATTCAGATCTCTTGGTAATGAAAATCCGTCTGATACTCAAAAGGCTAACACAACAATGAAATAGCCTTTTACACTGTTACATCCTATAGCTTTATATTTCTCCTCAAGTCCATTAATTTAATTGCATCTCTGGATTTAATTTTAAAATATTTTATTGTAATCATAGGAGACAGCAATAATTTATTAATGTGCTCAGTAGCACTATGACACAGTAAGGGCAGCATTATATTTGCAGACATATAATTCCAGAGCTAATTTCATAAAAGTATGGGTGAACTTGATCCTTAAATTAAAACCATTGTCCTTTGCTCGAGAATTAAGACAGGCAATTCATCCTGTGTCATATCTACAATGTTTTAAATGTGATGCAAAGACCTGTGTAAAAGTGAGGTGTTTGCAGCAGCTGATATGACTATGAGGGTCTATATTCCATGAGGAAGAAAAATGAAAGGACAGTGTTGTTCTTATAGACAGTGACATATTGTAACTGAGTATTTTTAGGCCCTTTTCAAAATATAAAACCTCAATTTTTATATGTAAAAATGCTAAGCAAAAATTATCTGAATTCAGCTTCAAAAACCAATACATGTTATGTCAGTAAATATTATTTCCTTGGCTTCTGTTTCTCCTTTTTACATGCTTTCTTTCCCATTTTGCCAAGAGAAGACAAATTGTGGAAAGGAAAAAAGGAAGGAAAAGAAAACAACACAGCACCCCAAAATCCCACCATTGCTTGCTCCATCACATTTTTTGCTGATAATTTTGTGTGCTTTACCAGTACTGCAGATTGTCTGTGCTAATGAGCTGCAAATTTCCGTATTCAAAAGTCCATTTTCAGTTTCATGGGACACACAAGGTCACATCAACATGTTGTGTTTCACAGTGTGTGTTTCTATGGGTGGCTGCAAGTCCTAAAGAAGGGCTAAAATCAGACTGGTGGCTTGTCACTAGTGAGGTCCCACAGGGCTCCATCCTCAGCTCTCTGCTCTTCAACGTCCTGGACACAGGATGACAGGGACACAAGACTGGAAGGGACATGAGCAAGTTCACAGATGATACAGAACTGGGAGAAGGTGTTGACTCCCCCAAAGGCAGGGAGGCCCTGCAGAGAGACCTCAGCCAATGTGAGGGCAGGGCAATCACCCACCATGTGAGGGTCAGCAGGGAAAGCGCCGCATTCTGCCCCTGGGATGGAGCAGCCCTGGGTGTACGGACAGCCTGGGGAGTGCGGGGCTGGAGGGCAGTGCCAGGGAAAGGGACCTGGGGCTCTGGGCAGGGGAAAGCTGAAGGTGAGCCAGCAGGGCCCTGGCAGCCAGGAGGGACATCCCTGTGCTGGGGACATCAGGCCCAGCATGGCCGGCCGGGCAAGGCAGGGATTGTCCCGCTCTGCTGGGGCTGGGGCGGCCTCACCTCCAGTGCTGGGGCAGCTCTGGGTGCCACAAGGTAACAAAAACATCAAACTGTCAGAGAGTGCCCAAAGGAGGGCACGGGGAGGGTGCAGGGCCCTGAGGGGAAGCCGTGTGAGGAGAGGCTGAGGGCACTGGGGCTGTTCAGCCTGGAGGGACAGAGAGGAGACCTCAGTGCAGTCACAAATTCCTCCTGAGGGGAACGGGAGGGACAGACGCTGATCCCTGCTCTGTGGTGACAGTGCCAGCACTGAGGGAACAGCCTGAAGCCGTGCCAGGGGAGGTTTGTGTGCGATATCAGGAAAAGGTTCTGCCCCAGAGGGTGGCTGGGCCCTGCCCAGGCTCCCCAGGGCCGTGGGCACAGCACCAGCCTGGCAGAGCTCAGGGGGCGTTTGGACAATGCTCTGGGGCACAGGGGGTGACTCTGGGGATGGGGCTGGGCAGGGCCAGAGCTGCACTGGATGATACTTTTGGTTCCCCTGCAACTTAGCAGATTCTGTGATTCTGGAAGCCACTTCAAAAGTCCTTTTCTATAAAATTTCCAACACATTTAGATACCACATAAAAGGTGAGGTCTATAAATAGTCACAAAATGGTCAGAAAAAAGAAACATAACCATTGACTCAATGTCAGTTTTAGTCAAGTAAACATTCACAAGAAAATCTTTTTTGAGACATATTCCCTCCTCTGATAAAAATCTCAGTTCTGTTTGAAATTATACAAGGTATTGGTTGAAAAGAGCTTTTTTCTTGTTAGATGTCTTAACACAGAAAAAATAAATAAAGTTCAATAAAGTGACTCAAATACTCTCACTCTGCTTTCCAAAGTGTCTAGGATCAGAATAGATCTACATGTCTGAATTTATAGAGAATTCCTGATCCAAAAATTCTCTGAAGCTGCTTATTCCTTGCCAAGCTTTTGACAACGAAGAATTTGTTTTATGGATGAATTATTACTTATTAACTTACAGCATGGCAGATGCAGCTGCAGTGGGAAGCACCTGGTCAGAGCCAAGCAGACAAGGAGCTGTGCTCCTACCAGCTTATGGAGTAAAGGGACAACCAGAGAATCTACAAGACTAAGCAGAAGATCAGTAAAGCCAGAAGTGCCCATTAGCCCTCAGTCACAGGACAGGTGGGGATTCAGACATTGCACATGAAGAATTACAATCTGGATGCACAGAATAAATAAAAGAGCATCCCTAACCAGCAGACTCCTCTCAGTCCCCACTCCCTTTTGTTCCTACCAGTTACTTCTGCTGGCTGACAAATCATCTCCCTGACACAATAAATTTGTTATGGAACATTATCTCAGGCTGAGGAAGGTCAGGATGTGCTAAAGGTCATGTATGTATTAACCCACTACATGAGAGTCCCCACCCCTAGTTTAGAACATAGTCTTAAATTATAAACTATTGAACTGGCTATAACAGATCCCTCATAAACAGCCTCATTTACCTGACACAGCCTCAAGATCTGCCTGAACACCTTGATCCAGCCTGTGTCCTGTCACTCCAAGGTATTATTAAAGACAAAATCCATGTTGTTAAACACTGGGCTTGTGGAGGTAAAGTCCCAAAGACAAGGGAAATGAGGATGGTCTGATTCCAGTACCAGCTAAATTTGGGTGCAGAGCACACATTAGATCAGGGTCTGGTCTGAGAGAACCCAGCGGAGACCATGGCTACAGGAGTCTGCACTTGACTCCAAAATTACATCAGCACCTTCAGAGGTTGGATGTATATTGTATTGTATATTGTATATTTTATGTTTTCTGCCAGAAACATGGTCGTGGAATTTTGATGCTGATTCATCACTTCTTAATCTAGGGGAAGAAAAGGAGGAAGGAAAGAGGGGTCATCTTATTAACATGTCTATATATTACCATTTACTTGCAATTTCCAACTAACTGTGAGATTTGGGACAGGAGATCAGGAATCAAAGGCCAGTAAAAGGATCTGGTTGCAAACAGCATTTTTGCGTCACTTTCCTTGACAGAAAACCATTCTCCGGCAATTGTGGGAAAGGGAAATGTTGGCTTAGTGCAAAGAGCAAACACAGAAATCTTTTAAAGACACAGATATCTTGTATCTCTGCCTTCAGTGAGCTGTTTCTCCTTTTTATTCTCATTTTCACTCTCCGTCTGTCTTCATTAGTCTGCTGGCACTCTGCTAGGATTAGTGAGCTAGTTTCCATGGTTTCTTATTTTCACTTTCTATCTTTCTTTGCTTAACTCATTAAATTGCTCATTACTTCACTGCACTTTACAGGAGACATATTTATTGTATTAGTTACACAATGGCCAGATTAGTAAGTGATAGGCAGTTTGCTATTTGAAAGAACATATTCTAATAGCAGAAAGGAAATTCAGGAGACACAGATATTATCTACTAGTTGTAACATAACTGGGATAGCTAGTAACTGCTAAATGTTTACCCTTTATCACTAGAAATATGCTACATGATTATAAAATACTGGTGCAGCACCCACACTGCTCCTGCTCCCGGGTAAAGGGAAGCCACAAGCACAGCTCTCATGACCAACACCATCTTTACCTTCTCCTCTTTCCCTTCCATGACAAACTGCATGATAAAGATGCCCAGACAACGGCTTTTCCCACGTTTGGGAGGAGCATACACGAGCCTCCCTCTGACTGCTGGGGAGGAGAGCAGCAGGAACAACAGGGAGGAACCAAGGCATCGTCCTGGCCAAAGGAACTCCCTGGCATGAAAACTGAGCTCAAACTCAAGAGTTTTGGCACCATTTCTCAGATTTCCACCATACCTGTGCCAATTGTGTAACAAGGAAATTGATTCTGAATCATTTCTCATACTCATGTCCTGGTAAAATTCTTGAGTAAAATGACTTTTCCCTTCAATGGGAGCACAGTGGGGCTCGCTGAGATCACTCTGTCAGGCCTGTATTCAAAGTTTCCAGTTCAAATTCAGTTTTCCGTGGTTGTCCTCTGGATTTCTTTATTTGTTTGATTTTCTGATTGTGCCAACTTCAACACCCACTTCTCTGCCAATTCACCTTCACTGTCTATTCTTCATTTTTTTAATAACCCCCTCATCCTCCCCATTCAATTACAGTCCATTTCCCTCTCTGGTGAAGTCACCATGGGTGCAGAACAAGACACTCCACCTTGCACCTCTCACTTTCTGATCTGATCTTTGCACAGTTAAATCTGACCTGCTTGATGCAATTATGCTGAAGTTTCTCAGATGCTGAATGTAATCATCCATGCTCTGTCTCTTTAGCTTGACAGGCCTCCAAGACAGAATTCCTTTCAGCTGAATTAAGATCTTTCCTGCAGTTAGTGAATAGTATATACAGGGGTTCATGCCACTCATTCATCTTCTCTGGGAGTTCATTTATCACTTGAAGGTAATCTACTGTGGAGAATTTTGATCAAGAGGATGCCTGAATTTTTTTCTTTCTTTTTTTGATGGTTTAAAGAAAATCCATTAATTTTTACAAGATTACCTTGGTCCCTTGGCCAAAATTTGTAGACATAAAGGGCTCATCAGAGGATTTATGAAATGTAGCTTTCCTTTTTATCTGAGTTGTATGGAAATGAGATTTCCTTTTTCTCCACTAAACCCTGTGAATGCTTTTATTTTTGGGATGTGAACAGGAGCAATTCCCTTTCACCATCCTTTAAGGGTAGCCTTCTGCTGCCTGCTTTACCATTTCATTTTCTACATTCTGGCATAGGAAACATTGATGTTTGCTAAGTTTGTCAGCAGGGCTTTTCCACAGTAAACTTTATCTTGAATTCCTACTGATAACAGTTTTGCTCTTCAAAGTATAGCAAATCTGTCCAAGATTGCTGTTCTATCATTGGCCTCGATAGGGAATATCATATTTTGTCATCAATAAGAACTTGCTTTCTGATATTTTTATGTCCTTGAAGGCCTTTAAAAACTGTCCCAGGTTTAAGAATGCTCTATCTTTGAACGTTTTGTAGTTCCTCAATTGAATTAATTCTCTTTAAAAATATTCTTGATGCAACACAGCGAAACAAAAAATATATCTCCTCAAACTTCAAAAAAGAAATATATAAGGGAGCAGCAGAATAGCTCAAATAAGTGAGAAAGATATGAAAAAGACATTATTAAAGTTGAAAAGCACCAAGAGTGACCCATTTATTTCTCAATGCTGTTTGCAAAACACATACACTGCAATTCTGTATATGTATGTTGTTTCTTAAAAGATAAATGCTGCATAAAAAGCTCACTGTTCAGCCTCCACAAGAAGCTGAGTATCCCTGAATCACGAGCCCACTGGAAAAGGGAAGACAGAAGAGCAGGATTTGGTGATAAAGGGAAGAGGAATGTGCTACTTGCAGGCAGGGCTGGTGATGGAGAACCCCTAACACTCATCAGGCAAAGCCCTGCTCCAAGAAATGCTGCTGGAGTTTTGCAAGGTGGAACTGGTTGTTGCAGTTCCTGATATGGCGAACATGGATTTTTTTATCATTGTGACTGGAATTACCATCCCTCTTAGAGCTTCTTAGCAAAACCAAAATCTGCAAAGGCTCATTTTCCTTTTTAACATCTGCATCTAAAAAAATTCTTTTGCATTTCAGTAAGTTTTCTTCCCTTAGTTTATGAACAGTAAAACACATGGGTAACCAAGGGAATACTTTTCCCTCTTACAAAAAAAAAAAGACAAAAATCAAATATTAATACTGTTTCTGTGTTAAAAATTAAGGCTTTTTAAATGCAAAATTACTTTCTTCAGAATCCTGTAAAACAGAATGCCTGAAATATGGTTTTAAATGGTTTAATACTTCTTAAATTGTAAAAAAACTATGTTTTTAATTATAGAAAAATAAAACAATCTAGTTTTAAAACTCTGCTCCTGCTTACTTTGTCTTTCATCTGTATGTCTTTGGCACCTGATGGTACCAAATTTCATTCTCTCTAGAGTATGACCACTGGTCAATCCTTACATCAGTTCTGTCAAATCAGGGAGACCGTGTTTCATCTTTGAAGCTGTAATACCACCAGAGAGAGCCTGGCCTCAGCTGGAATCTGGCAGAATACACCTTCTGCAATGGGGAGTAATGTCTGGGGGTGTTCAACCTGAAAACAGCTGATGTATTCACTCAGAAATTGTTTCCCCAGGTGGGGAAATACTGACACATGTACTCTGCCTATAAATTAAAGCATTGAAAATATCAAAACTCTATCACATTCAATCCAAAAAAAAGCAAATGGCCAGCTCCCATTAATCGTTTTTGAATTACACACTACGAGCAGAAAGCACAGCTCTGTGGCTCTTCTGTTACTACCTTTGAAGAGCAGATATATCTCAGCCAATAACATTTTCATGTTTTTATGAAGTTGACAACTAAAAAAAAATGGTCCTGCAAGCCTTGGGGTGCAGCACTGGCTGAAATGTGTTGCTGGGTTGAAGCCAGTGTTTAGCATGTGACACAATCAACTTCTTGAGACTTTTACACTCGTGTGTTGGAGAGCGTTTTTATTCTGTGGCTACTCTTATTTGCTTTAACAAAGATACTGTGCTAATAAAGTTATCAGAGCTTTGCTTTTACTCATTAACCAAAGCATTCATTAGCACATCATGGGCACGTCCTTGTGTCTATAGATTACTGTGTGAAAATGTAGTAATTATAAAATTAGGGATTCTATGCCATTCTATGCTTTTATTATTTTAAAATCTCTGATGGAACTGGTACAAAGTGCAGAAATTCCATCCCTCTTTCATCAGTAGCTGAACCTGCAAAGTGAGAAAGTATGCAAAAAAGGCCTAATAACTCACCATATTCCCCAGCCCTGCTGCTATTACAAAATAACTCCACATTTTGTTATATATTATTACTTAAATAAGGCATTGATACTGATGTCCTAACCTTTTTAACCTAAAGGATGATATTTTCTTTGCTGCATTGCAATGCTCTAAATTGTGTACAATTACCCCTGCTTTCTTAGAAAGACTTAGTAAGGAATAAGCAGGAGCAATTAGAATAGGAACAGAAACATTAAGCATTGAGTAAAAGCAAAAGCATTGGCTTGCAAGGGACCTGTTTGTTGCCTGTAGAAGACAAGATTATTGTATTCTTTGTTTAACACCCAGGCAGCAGAATGCAGGACCTGCTGGTACTTTTTATGGCAATCTGCAGTGATATATCAGCTGAGGCTCTATAAATACCAGTAAAAAACTATAATTGCACTCCAGAGCAAACAAACTTCTTCCAAGCATTGTAATCTGAATGCATCATACCCAAGTGAGTGCAGGAAGGGCTCAATGAATCAAGCTGTCCCAGACTCTAACTGGAAAGGTGTAATCTGCTTAAAGGAAGCACCAAGGGAACAGAAATACTATCAGTTTCAATGACAATAGTTATCTGGTTTATTTAGCAGTCCCTCTCTCTGGCTCAGCTCCCTGCATCCAAGATACCCAGCAACCCTCTGCTGTCTTCTTGTCCAGGCTTGCACAGAGCCTGAAACACGCCAGAAACCAGGGGCTCCGTCCTGACACAGCAGCTTGGGAGCTTGGCCTGGGTAATTATTCTGTGGTGGTGCAGCAAAGGACTGGAATTCAGCTGTACGTATCAGGTACATGAGATAGACCAATGCAACCAGGAGGAATTCAGGCTCCCAAACCTTTTCTGCATGGGCAAGTGCCTCATCACATGTGGTGCCATGCAGACATGTGTGGCCTGAAGAGGTGATGGTGATGTGATTTACTCAGTGAGAAAGAACAGGCATTCAATTCCAGTCAGAAACAAGCAACAAGAGCTATATGGTAAATCTGGATGCAAGGAGATTTTGCCTTCATTCCTGAGATAATTCAGTCTGTTAAAACTCCTGCAGTCTTCAATGAAATAAAGATGGAGCAATTAAATTCTCAATTTTGATTACTTATTTAAACCACAATGAAAAAGGAAAGTTGTTAAAATAAGATATTCCCAGTTTTCTTCCTTTTTTCTTCCTTTTCTTCCATTTTGAGAAATATTTCTACAGTTCTACTTCTTGATAGTCAATTCATTTATACAGTTATAATCAAAACCTACTTCATTTACAATACCTGTTTGATATCTAATCTATTCAATACAGTAGCAAGTTATAGATGTGCTGTTTCATATCTGTAAGATAAAATAAATGTTAGTCACCTAAAACATCTAACATAGAAAAAAATACAAAACCATAATGATGTTATCTTGTTAGTACTATATATATGCAAACATTCTCTAGACATTTCAGCCAGGAATAATAAGAGATCCTCAGAAGATAGGAGCAAGAAACCAGCAGGCTTTAGCCCAAACTACAGCCCAGACTAAATTCCTATGGAGGAGTTCAATCCAATTTACACCACTCCAGAGTATTACTTCCAACACTTTTTAAAATCACCCCAACACAAATAATACACAACTATTACGACAGGATTACTATTACTCACTGCAAAAAAAACGTAATTTACTGCAGTTCTTGTTTAGTCATGGTTTTCCTGGAATTATCTGCTCATGTTAAGATTGATTTGGCTAGTCTATATCAGTCAGACAGCAAAAGCAAAAATTCTGCCACAGAATGAATTAACCCAATAATGACCAGGGAACTTTTCACTATAACACATGAAGGAAAAATCCTGGGATCATACTAAATATTTAAAGACAGCTCTGGTAGCTCATGTAAATGTGTGAGCAAACCAGAAAGATTTTAAAGGTACCAAAAATAATCTAGGATGGTTGAAGGCAGAGAAAGAGAAATTGTTAATAATAGCAAGATATTCTTTAACAATTTGGTTGAATGAGGCTCTGAGCAATCTGGTCTAGGGGAAGGTGTCCCTGACCATGGCAGTGGGGGGTTGGAACAAAATGACCTTTAAGTCCTTTCCAGCCTAAATCATTTTAGGATTCTACTGAGCAGCTCAACAGCCTTAGACTGTGTCCTGTGGAGCTTTCTCTGCACTCATGTTCAAGCCAGTGCTGGTACCTCAGGGCTGGTGTTTGGCACACTCAGCCCAGCAGAAAAGCCTCACTCCTTTCCCCTCCTTTGGCTCCTTCATCTTGTACAGCCCACAGAATCAGCGGGACAAAAGCACAGAGATGGTCCAACCCCTTCTCTGCCTTCTGGAAGGGAGAGTTTGTGCAAGGGACATTTGCCATGACTCAGACAGCACTTGGTCCATCTGACCTAATGGTACCAGTGTCTTTCCATTAATTACATGGAAGTGGCATCATTTGTTAAGCTGGTGTGAATGTATGACACCGGCCTATCGGGTCCCCTTAAACATACATATGAGTAGGCAGAGATAAAGGGGAAAAGAGAAAGAGAAATCTTGAGAGCGAAGAAGAGAGGCACTATTAAACACTTTGTACTTATCTTGCTAAGGAAAAGCTTTGTTCCAGGGGGGAAAACTCTCTCTTTGAAGCTATCCAAACAATAAACAGCCCATTTTTTAAACAGTGGCGTATCTACAGCAATGCGTACATCAGAGGACTGGCATGAAGAAAGTATTTTTCCTTAGAGATAAAACAGCAGAAAGGGTCTCTTGCACTGGCGATAATTTGGATCTTCTGTTTTACTTGGATTTTAAGAGCAAATCCAGAAAAAGTCCAATAATCCCTTAAATACATATATATTGAGAAGTGTTAAGTGTGCCGATTCATTGCTTCTAGCAACATGTTCCTCTCCAGAGAGAAATAAAAAAGGCTTTGAAGCCTTCCCATCATATTTGTGCTCTCTGTTTCAAGGGACATCAGGGCTCTTATGCATTACCACTGTCTGGACAGATGTTTTGGTGTTACAATCCAAAATGAGGATGGTTTCTACAGCCCAGCTGCACACAAATGCTTGAGCTCTCAGCCATGCAACCATGTGCTGAGCTGGCAAGTGGCACAAGGGATAAGGAGAGATTCATTCCTTAAAGATTCTAAAGATCCATACCCTAAAGGTCTTAACTAAGTTTATTAGCGAACTTTTTCTCTCTATGGGGAGCTCTCCTGCACCATTTAATTAAAAATCTCTTGCCCACAAAGCTAGAGATGGGTTCTGGGCCTGTTTTCATTTCTGGGGACTCAAGGCCCCAGCGGTGCCTTTGTTCTTCCACGGGAGAAAGGCAAAGGCAGATACAAGACTCAAGGGGGCAGAGGATGAGGAGCAAAGGGGAACACAGCTGCAGTTTCATATTGAACCTCTCCTCAAAGACAAGGGACTCAGCTGAGCTCTTTCCCAAGCAGAGGTGAAAGATCTAATTATCCCTTCAAAACTTAGAAACACCTTCTGGCCTTCAGCTGGGTGAAAATAATTCTGCTGACAAGAATTCATAATTTGGGAGTGTGTTAAAAACAACCTGTATTACACAG
Source organism: Ammospiza nelsoni (assembly GCF_027579445.1). Classification (NCBI taxonomy): domain Eukaryota; kingdom Metazoa; phylum Chordata; class Aves; order Passeriformes; family Passerellidae; genus Ammospiza; species Ammospiza nelsoni. The sequence continues at coordinate 579,960 of NC_080636.1, forward strand.
TGATGCCATCCCAGACGTTCAAGCTTCTGCAGAGCAGGTAGCTGCCATATTAAATTATTTCTTCTAGTTTTGTAATTTAAATGGAGAGATCAACATTACAGCCTTGGCAAGCAAAGGAAGTGAAAATAGACACTGTAAAAAACATCACGATTTTGCTTCTCATGCAGCAACCACCCATTGATAAAAGATGCATGTGTTTCTCTCCTTCACAGGCTCACTAGTAAATAATCATCAATTTACACATTCTAGCACAATACCTCTGCCTACAAATTGCTTCTTCAAAGACTTCCTTTTCCCCTGGAAGCACCACTTCTAAGCGTGTTGAAATTACATCTTATTCTTTTCTTTGAAAGATCTCTCACTGCACAGCCAAATAAAGAGAGATCATTTGCATAATTCTTCTTTTTAAATTACTTCAGGTTGATACACGTTCTTTAGTGAATTGTTATTCAGCAGGACATGGCCAGATGCAGATAAAGTGCTATAGAAGGTGGAAGTTAACATCCTCAAATCTGATCAAATAACATTTCCGTTTTAAACTGATACTGTAAATCACAGGGGATTACAAAGCTCTAGCTTGATTCAGCAGTTGAAACAGACTTAATATCAGAGCATCCTTTAGTTCAACAAAAGATTCTGCTCTGAGCCATTCTCAGACTTGTAGCAAGCACAGATTGTCATTCCAGCAGACCCCCAGAGCCAAACAGATTATTTCCCTGAATGGGACTGATCTCTGACTATATGCTGACTGTAAAATACTTGTATTTAATATAAAATTATTATATGATTGCATATACATTACATGCATAAAAGCAATAATAATTAAATAGTTGCTTTATAAGGCTATTTTCAGCTTCTTTGATTGCATCAAACTTTTTAATAATGTCATAACTCAAAATGTTCTTATTTCCCTTTAAAAGTCTACAGATCTGTTGTTTTCATTGTTGATATTAATAGGGTTTTCATGAACCTTCACAAGACTTGTGCAAAGCCTTGATGCTGTTTATCAAAAAATGTGAAGGCACCCAAAATCCCACATTGCAGAGGCCACATCTAGAAAAAACATTTACCATTTGCGCTCACATGAATATCAAACCTAAATACCACAGTCTGAAAACAAGCATGGTCTTAATCTCATTGCTTATCTCTCACCAAAATTCTCAGGGCAAGCACACAAGAATAATCTATCAAGGACCATTGCTTGGTACTGCAAAAACAATTTTGGAGTAGGTGCAGTTCAGAGCAATCTTTCACTGTTAATAAAAGAGCTGAGGCTACCAAAACAGTCTTATCTCTGGTCTAGTAGTATTTGGACCAAAAGAAAAAAATCCCCAGTGTTCATTTCCCTCAAATCCATATTTCACACACACACATCCATATCCTGAAAAAGGACATGGTAAGGACTATGCAATGTCATATATTTGGAGTGTAAAACATGCAACACGAGTGTACTGTCAGGGATTTTTGCACAGTTTTGAGATGTTTGTTTCAGATGTTTGGAGCTCTTCTCTCTTAACCTTCTCTCTCTTCTGGTCTCAGCCTGCAATGGAGCCAAAGCACAGCAGGCAGCTTTGCTCTGGTGTCATTAGAGAATGGGAGCAAGAGCAGGTGGATGTAAATTAGGATGGTTCTGTGGGGTGAAAGGAATATTTCTTCAACATTAGGGGGTCTTGATGCAGTTCTTATGTGAAGGGCAGAATCACAAATATAAGGGTTTGGCCATGGTGCCTTGGTTTGTTCCCACAGTATCTGGGCAGCTTTCCTTCAAACTTTGGATAAACTGATGGCAATTTAACTCCCAGAATCAGGTAGGAGGAGGTACCTTGTGGTCAATACTGCAAGGCTTTTCCTTTGGCTCATATACTGGAAACATTTGAAAGTTTGTGAATACTTCTGTCTGAACTGGTACAACCCACCAAAAAATCATGTATTTTTCACATAGTTCCAGACTAAACTCAGCAGCTGGACCCACAGTATCTTTGGGCTGTCTTTCCCTCTCCCAAAAAATCACCATCACTTTTCAGTGAGCAAACATCTCCTGGGCGAAAGTTGACTCTGGGCCCACCACCCAATATTACACCTGCCCAGTTGTACTGTTTTTCATTTTCTCTGCTCCTCCTTTATAATTCTCTTTGCCCACTAAGAAGCACACTTGCCACAATCCAGGCCCACTGAAAAGTCTCAATGAGGCAAGGATGTTGCATGGCAGTATCAGGAGTAATAATTAACACTATGAAAACAAAACTTAACTGCTAATTTCCTCTTAGGAGACTTAACAAATAACATTAATCTAGAGCATAACTAAGTACATTTTAACACAGTTCTTTACAAAAGGGGTTCAATTACCCACAGCTGATTTTTTTCACTCTAGTCATAGATTTAATATCATACTAATGAGTCAGTGAAGAGCAAACTGATGAGCAGTTTCATTCAGACTAGAGCTGTTAAAAATATTTGCAATTAAACATTCTTTCTTCTGAGATACATTTTTGTCAGAATGTTAATGCTTTGCAGTTAAATACTGATTGCAAGAATTTATTAAGAAAAATGTTTCATGAATCAGGATGGATTCTCCAAACACCTCGGGGAAGAAACAAAAAAAAACCCTCAGTTTTTGAGCAAACTCAAAAAATCTGCTCTTTTGAGTGCAGATCTGGTATTTTAACATTGCTCTATTTTAGAAAATAAGTTTGAAGAACTGTGATTTCTTTCATCACAAACCAGAAAATACTTCCCAGAACTTCTGTGGAAATGGAGTTCTTTGATCAACTCTAACACTGACTTCGTACTTTAAATATCTGGGAAATAAATACTGTCATAGACAAAGAATTTTGGCAGGTTATTTTACCATTCCCTGGACATCTGATGGGGGAAAAAAAAGCAGCAAATGTTAAGTGAAATCTGGTTGAATGTTTATATTGTATTAATTGCATCTGTTAAATAGACTATGCTGTTTATAGACAAATGTTGATTTACTTTTGTGTCTTCATCAATAGTTTTGATCTTGTATTGATAACCTGGTTCCAGCTATATTGCTCCTCTATTAGAATGAAATACTGCTAAGTTTAATAGTAGTCTTGCTACTTGAAAAAGTTTCAGGCAATTCAAGGAAAAGTTGGCTTAGACAACACAGAAAAATTGGCTTAGACAACAGAGAAAATAACAACACCAAGAAAAAGTTAGAAGATAATGCAAACCTTAAGAAGTACTGAGAAATTAAAAACCAATGTGCATAATGAGATCAAAATCTATATTTAGAAGACAGTTACAGATAAACTTTTTAGCTGCAAAGTTCTAAGTAAAATTCTTACTTTCTATCAAAAAATATTTTTTAAAAGGGCCCAAGTATGATTCTTCATCTCAGTATGGCTGTGTAGAGGCTCAGAAATTCTCTGAAGTTTCTATCTCCAATAGGAGTTTCAATTTCTGAATAAATATGGACTCCAGATTCTGGGCTGAGGCACCGATACAATTTCATTAATTATCCAGGATCTTACAGTGATCTCAGAAAACTCAACATTAAACATTACTGACAAAAATGCTTTTGCATTTTTGAGTCTAGTCAAGCATCAAGAAACATTCTTCTAGAAACAAGGCTAATAAGGAATCAGAAGATATGTGGTGTTATGCAGAAGATTCCAGTTTAGCTTTTTATGCTTTTACTAGAAATGGACCTCTGCAGTTAAGGGCCTGACCCAACACGAACTGTGCTCAGAAGTTTTCACCGATTCCTGCATTCTCGGGACCAGAAAAACTCACTGCAGCAGAAGAGGTCTTTCTCAAGCGAGTAATCCAAAGTAAAGCCTCTCCCAGCCCGGAGATGGGCACGGGCCCCAGGGATGTGCCGTGCCCCCTCTGCCTCCTCCGTGAGCTCCGGGTGCTTGGGAGCACGCAGCAGAGCGGGCTCGCACGTTTGACACGCAGCTCTTTCTCACAGACAGCTCTGGGGAGAGAGCCACACCACCAACTGGACAGCCACCCATCCTCTGTAAAGTCAGCCTTAAAACCCCTGGACATCAGGAGGAGTCAAATAACAATCTGTTTTACCCCAGCATGAGACTCAGTGATGCACGTGGATTTTTCCCCCTATTTTATAGCTTCGCTTTATGCCAAGTTAAAGACAGATCTCACCTCCAGTTTATGCACAGTTTCCTTCCTCTTCTTTCTAGAGCTAATGTTTACATAACACAAAAATTGTTAAATCATAACAAAACACCAAAACCACATAGTTTCTGAATGAACCAGAGTCTTGTTTTGAGATCATCTTCCTCCTACTGCTTTTTTTCCAGTGAGTCACTGGCCAAGTGCTGAGACTCAAGCAATTCCTAAGTGTCCTTTAGAGGGACATTTCTGAAACCTTCTTTTTAGCAGAATCTTTAAGCATATTTATTTTTTAAAAGCTACTTCATCAAGATCCCCTCTCCTTGAGTATGAGGCTTAAAAAAATCAAATATGATATATAAAATAAATGAAAAGGTGCAGAGTGTGGGGGAGTTCCCTGTAATTTTTTTTTTTAAAAGGAAAAAAAAGGAAATTTGAAGGCTGCAGTGTAGGGAAAGTGTTGTTTATAGCAAACTGTGATATGGAAAGAAAATTGGCCAGGTGAAAGCATATGATTGTGTTACAGCAAACACCAGCTAAATTAATATCTGGCACCAAATAAATCTCTTAATAAAATTACTGCACTCTCATACCCTACACACTCTGCATATGCAATAAAACTCTTTAAAACGAATAGCTGATAAGAAAATGAACCTGTTCAGGGAATGAATAAACACACTTTCGCATATACACACAGAAACAGCAAATGGTGAAACATACTCATAGTGATTATCAGACTGTTAAAATAATAACCCTGTGAAACAAATAAATCTGCCCCACAGCAAATTATGTCTCTGCTGTACTTATGGTGAAACCTTCTACAAACACCTGATAAAGGAATAAACCTTTTAAAGGAATAAATTGACTGTACAGTAAGGTTATCCGCAGATTTACGCTGGACTGCAGTGATAAACCTTCTTTTTCATTAGTCCAATAGATCATAGGATATACAGTACTTACAAATGTTTCAGCATTAAATATCAGCTGGAAAGCTCTGCTGTATGTATGCATTTGAGGGCAGGGGGTCAATAAATAGGCTGAATGTTGCTTCACAAACTATCTGTCAGTGTGCATTAGCAGAATACCTGATGGAGAGATGAGCTGGCTGTAAAACATCCCCTGCACACCCAAACCTCCAGCCCACAAACACCAACAGGCAGCCTGGGGCTCCGCAGGGCTAAAAATCACAGGAGTTACTTAAATGCTTAACACCATGCACAAATAATTTTTAAAAAGAAATAAATTTAAATAAACATTTCTGCTGGTGGGTTTTAACATTTCTATATATGTCTGGCCCAAGAAATGGGTAGACCCAAAGGCAGAGACCTGTGCCAGGCTCTGAAAAATCCAAGTGCAAGAGATGTTGTGAGCAAAGTTGAGCTACAGGCCCTCCCCATGGCTCCCAACATGCCCTTGCATTGCTCCTGCACAGAAAAGGGAAGGAGTCAGGATCAGGCCCCAGCTCCATCCTGGGAGACAAGAGCTCTTTCTTAATCATAATCTCTAACAAAATGCAGAAAAGAACCTTTCCCTCAGGAAAAAAAAAAAATCCAAAATCATCACTATTGGATAAGCTGTTATCAAATGAATCCTACATTAAGTATGGACAGCTCTGAGGGTCAGAAAAAAGAGATTAATCACCCCACTGTCCACTAGGCAACCAAAAGGAAGACAATCCTTATTTATAGAATTGTAGAATGGCTTGGGTTGCAAGGGACTTTCAAAGCCATTTGGTTCCAACCCCCTGCCATGGGCAGGAAAGCCTTCCACTAAACCAGGTGCTCAAAGTCTGGTCCAATCTGACCTTGAGCGCTTCCAGGGCCGGAGCATTCCATCCCAATTATCCCTCCCAGTCTCTGGCAGACACTTTCAGTGGCGACATTCGAGACTCAAATGCTCAGAGCACACAGGGGCTCTGCATGGGAAGCACAGAGCATCCTCTGTCCCCGTCCCACCACTGTCCTGCCCATGCAGCCAAGTGCTTCCTCAGCCTACTGGTGTCAAACACACAGCTAGGTTTAATCCATTCTTAAAAACACACACCAAAAAAAGGTAAAAACTACATGTTTAAATTCCTAGGGAGCAAAGGCAAATCATCCCCCAGCCTCCTAGATCAGTCTGTTGACTCAGCTCAAGCCCTGAGCTGAAAGAAGGTGAAGAAAAGGAATAAGAAAGAATGAGAAAACTTCTGTGTTCTTGCCACTCTTCCAGAAAAGGGGAGGGACAAGCAAGTAATGTGGAGAACAACTAAGATGAAATGTGATGTTGAAATGAATAAGTAAGTTCATTATATTCTACAACATGATAAGACTTTGCAGGCCTGATTACAACATTAAGGGACGGTGCTGCAATATTATAAATTACAGGGTGAAGCGCTCCTGTTTCTGTCTCTATATTTCTAAGGTGGGAGAAGTCAATTATTTTTATAGGTCTAGATATTGCAAGGATGAGGATATCAGAATATCTTGTCATCAGCTCTAAAGACAGTAGTGAAGAAGAGGAGGAGGGGAAGGGGGAACCACCCCATTTAAAGAAAATTATTATAAAAATACTAAAAATGATATATAGATTTTTTGACCTACATCCATCATTTTTACATGCCTAGGTACTTCTTGCCTTGTCTCCATAAACCATCAGTCTGTTATTTTTCATGAGGCTCAGAGTAAATGGCCAAAACTTAAGACTTGGAAATAAAATAAATAAAATATATAAATAAAATCAACATGAGCGAAAAGGTTAATGGGAATTTGTATGAGTTTATTATTATTAAGGAACACAGGGAGAAGAACAGCATTTCTAGTACTCTAAGTGGCCTGTGGTACAATCAGTAACCCTGAAGTATATTCAGCAATCTTCTTTTTTTTTTTTTTCAATTGCCCACCGCAGCCTATATTACAAATACATAAATCATAATGTTTCAACAAAAGCAAAATTTAATTTTCTCCTTTCAGCTGTTATCTGGGCCGGGTGGTATATGGCAGGCTGCGGCCAAGTCATTTATTACACTTGCTGAATGGGTAATGGCAGGGAGAGTCTATTATACCCAGCTTTGTTAGGGCTCTGAATGTGCTACTGAAACCTGTGGCAGTCTAAATCTCTTTACATCTGTAATAGATACACAGCACTCTATTATTTCATGCCAGAGCAAAATTAAATAGTTGTGGGGAGGGGGAAGGGGAGGCAGGGGGCTGGGGGGAGCAGAGGGGCTCTGGGGATGGCGCAGGGCCTCTGCTGGGAGCCTGTGGGAGGCTCTGGGCTCCTGCTCATCTCACACACACTTTGGGTTTGCCTGTGGGAGGCTCTGGGCTCCTGCTCATCCCAGACACACTTTGGGTTTGCCCGTGACAGGCTCTGGGCTCCTGCTCATCCCAGACACACTTTGGGTTTGCCCGTTACAGGCTCTGGGCTCCTGCTCATCCCAGACACACTTTGGGTTTGCCCGTGGCAGGCTCTGGGCTCCTGCTCATCCCAGACACACTTTGGGTTTGCCTGTGGCAGGCTCTGGGCTCCTGCTCATCCCAGACACACTTTGGGTTTGCCTGTGACAGGCTCTGGGCTCCTGCTCATCCCAGACACACTTTGGGTTTGCCCGTGACAGGCTCTGGGCTCCTGCTCATCCCAGACACACTTTGGGTTTGCCTGTGACAGGCTCTGGGCTCCTGCTCATCCCAGACACACTTTGGGTTTGCCTGTGGCAGGCTCTGGGCTCCTGCTCAGCTCAGACACACTTTGGGTTTGCTTTTCCAGAAGCCAGTCTGAAACGGGCACTGCCTCTGTGCTCAGCTCATGCAGGGAGAGGCACCTCCTCCAAGGGAATGTTCTGCAGGATAATGACATCCCTCTCATGCCCAGCCATGGTGCAGCCCAAAAAATCTTCCCTTGTGCCCGTGTTCCTCCCTCCCTGGAGGCATCCATTTGTCCTTGGCATCCAGTTTGTGGGCAGCACCTGCTCTGCCAGCTTTAGCCTGGCACCCTGCGCATGAAAGGGCTGTGGAGGGAGCTTGCCCTGAAGCTGGTGGCCACAGCAGTGCTCCCAGGCTCGGGGCTGCAGAAGGGACGCCTTCCTTTCCTCATGTGCCAGCACTGGCTCAGGAAAGCACTGCCATCCCCTTTTCCTGCCCCTGCCGCCAGAAATTACCAAGAGGCAGCCTCTCATCTCTGTTGGTAGCTCCTTCACTAGTGGCTTGTCTGACAGCCTGCCCCCAGCCCAGGAGACCTGCAACAGCCTCCAGTGCCCTGAGATAATGCTCATCAGGAAAAAATATTTTTTTCTGCTAATTCTGAAAATAGGAAACCCTAGATTTCTAGGCAAATATTCGATAATGATGAAAAATTGAGTTTTGTCCTTGGAGGGTTTGTTTGTTGCAAATTCTATGGGCAAATGCATCAGCAGACATGGTTTATGTGCAAACCAAGGTTCCCACAGCCTGCTCTGGTCACAAATCTGCGTTTGGTTTGAGGACAAGCCCAGCCTGCAAAGCAGCCCCCAGGCAGAGGTACAGGTACCAGCACACTGCTTCCCACCAGCACAAACACACAGCAGGAGGCTGCAGGAGCTCTCCAGCTCAGGAACCTCTCACATGGGATTTGCCTGGCTGCCCAGCTCAGGAGGAGTAGGTTACAAAGAGGAAGGGCTGATTCTCCAGAGCGGGAAGGTCTTTGCTTGGTTACTAGACCTGCCTTCTTCTTGGCAACAGAAACCATTAGATAACAGAGGGCAGAAGGCAGAGCCTTGTGTGACAGTGTCTGTACATAGCCTTTCCAGGGTGTTTGTGGCAACAACGCTTTCCTGCACTACTCCTGTTCTGTCCAGGACCATGCCCTCTATATGCACTCAGTGGAGACAGGATTGCATCCTTCCCACAGCGCCTCCAGCCAACAGCTGCTAAAAGAGGGACAAAGCAGCCCGCTGGGGCTCCAGCAGCTCCCACAGCACCGGATGGGTGGGACTTTGGGAAATGCAGTCCCTGAGTTGTATTTGAGGTATAGAATCTTATCATCATGCAGTGGTTTGGGCTGCCCTGGAGAACATCAGCTGTCCAAGAAGACTTTGCAAACATGGAGAAGGTGGCACATGACTGACTGGGTTAATGGATGTGGTTGAATTTCCCTCTGGTGGCTGAGATCAGTGGCTATGGAAAACTTTGGTAGAGTTCTCTCCAAAATCTGCCTTAGTTCATAAGGCACAGCCCCATGTCACAAGTGTGGTAACTGTACACATGAGGTGGTTTTCATTAGATGGGTGTATCTCCCAGACAGCACCTGAGCCCAAGGGTGCAAAGCACAGGCCTCTAAACAAATATCACAAAAATCAGCTTGTTAAGAACCATTTCCTAGGAAATACTCCTGGGAAGCAGCAGAAGAGAGGGGTACCTTGAAGCAAACAAAACTGGCTGGACCTCTGCTACCCTGCACAGCATCCATGGGTTAGCACAGCAGTGCCCAAGGGACTCAAAGACAACCAAATCAGAGACAGAATAACAAGTTTCACTAAAGTTAGTCCAGACAATCTTACTATTCCCCCCAATATAAAACAGAGTTTATCTTTAACTTAACTCTATTATCAAGCAAGAATTCTCCCGCTGCTTTCCTTGCAATAGCATTGTCCTCCTCTCAGATAACAAGAAGAGACTTACCCCATCTCCTACCTGCCAAATCTTCTACCCTTCCCAAGCAAGAGGATTAAAACTGCTGCTGATTGAGGCTGCAGTGGCTCTGTGCCTGCTTGCTTTTCAAAAGCCACCTTATCTATGCTCAGGGAAGGAGAGGCTGTCCCTCGCTGTGCTATCGTGAGCGGGCTCCTGCACCATCCCGCTTCCAAAGCGGATTGATTCAATCTGCAGATAGCAGAGTCCCACTCCCTGCAGGAGCTAAGACCCCCAAAACTCCAAATGTTCCAGCAGAACATTTGTCTTTTATCATTAAAAGGGCTCACACAGGGGAGGGGGCTGTTCAGTGATTTTCTCTTGAAATATAGATGAGGAAGGGCTGATAGTTCCTTGATTTTCAGGGGAAATCCATTGACTGCTAGGCAATGACTCCCATTTGTTTCCATGCTCTGAATCACAGGGTGGTTTGGGCTGGAAGGGATCTTAAAGACCATCCAATTCCAGACCTCATGCCATGGGCAGGGACACCTTCCATAAGATAGGTTGCTCAAAGTCCCATCCAGCCTGGCTTTGAACACTTCCAGGGATGGGCAGACACAGCCTCTCTGGGCGACCTGTGCCAGTCTCGCCACCCTCACAGTAAAGAATTTCTTCCCAATATTTAGTCTAAACCTATGTTCTATCTGATTAAAGCCGTTTCCTCTTGTGCTATCCATCCATGCCCTTATCAAAAGCCCCTCTCTAGCTCTCTTGTGACCCCTTTAGGTCCCACAGGCTGCACTGGTGAGCCAGGAGGTGAAAGGAAGGGTGCTTGATTCATGGATTTCTTACTCCCTTTTATAACCACTGCAAATCTCCAGTACTGATGGCTGTCTGTCCCCATGTTCCTATGATCAGAAAGCAAACATTTGGATCCTGCATTAACCTCACTGTAAGCAAAGACCAGGAATGCCTTAGCTCCCAGATAAAATCCTGTCTGTATCCCTCCCTGCTGTAAAGTTGTACTGAAACATATGGCAGAGTGGCACTGATGCTCTCCCAAAGTATCAGAGCCCAGCCCTGAGCTGAAAAGGCCTTTTGGACAGATTTGCTGCATCTTTTGAACTTTTCAAGGGCAAGCATGCAAGCACAGCTTCAAGAAGAAATTTATGACATTGGTTATACATATTACATCAGCCCAAAATAGAAGATAAGTTCTAACTTGGATTAAATATTTGAAAAAGTCCATTTGCATCAGGTAGTTTGAGAATTTCACCAATTTCGTGCTTCATAAAAGAGTTGAAGGATAAGTAGCACCACAGGGCATGAAAACAAACTGTTCTTGTTGATAAGCTGATGGAGGCCAAGTGCCTCAAGTCAACCCACACATTCATGGCATTGCATATGTTCCCGAGACTGTTTGGCACTTCCTCGGGGTTTTGTGAATTGGGTGGTGAGAGAAAGGTGAAAAAACTGGGATCTGAACATCTGCCCTCCTAAAAAACCCAAGGCTAAACTCCTGCTTCAGTAGTCTGAATTTTTATTCTTTATTTTAGGAGTCCTACTGCTTCACAAAATGGTGCAGCCAGGCAGAGGAGGACAATTTACCACAGCAAATTCAAAAATATCTCCCTTTGCAAACTTTTCTTTTAATCTGGTATTAACCTTCTGGTCATCTTTTAAGTGTTTTGTGTTCTCTGAACCTTCCTGAATTGCTGCCAATGATATTCAATAGAAATGAACATCACAGAATAACTGTCCCTTGTGGGACTTTCTCTGCTGTGATAACTTTCTTTTCACTGAACACCACCTCATTCTCATCTCTCATTGCCTCATTCTCACATTTCTTACTCAGAATAAAGATTTCCCAGCTCCATACTATCCCCGTTTTCCTGGAACTTATTAATTTCTCCTCCAGATTCTCATATAATAAAAGTGTACCAGATTCCAACTGTCTCTGAAAATTTTTTAAACTTCTTATTCCACTTAGAATCTTTGCTAAGGGTAACCAGAACTCAAGAGTATATACAACTATCATATCTGTGCCCATATTATACACAAAGCTGAAAAAGCAGCTGATGCATCTGTTGACAGAAAGAGACTAAGAAGGAATGGGTCACTTTGGTTTTCCACATCACTTTTAGCCTTCCACAGAAAAGGTCTGGCATTATGAGAAGCCATCACTGAAACTGCTGTGGTAACCCCATTTCTGGACAAGTTGAGAATGCAGATTCTCACAGAGTGAAGCTATTTGAGCAGGGTCCAGAAATTCAGCATGAACATGATGCAAAGAGTCAGGGCTGGGCATCTCTGTAAGCAGATCTCCTAAAGGGCCAGGTCACCTCTACAGGCTTGCAGGGATTTTATCTCTACTAATTACTGTGTCATGCAAAATTGTGATGGGCACATTTATAGTAGTGAGATTCCCCAAAGAAATCTAAGGGTGGCTGTCCTTAAAGTCATCTGAAAGTCTATGGAAACTGAGAACCCATCTCTCTGCAGGTCCTTTTGGAAAACTCCATCCTGAAGCACTGAAGATGTCTTATCTGTACCTCATGGCAAAAAAAATATTTTTATCTGGCACTATGGTAATGGCTCCAGTCTCAAAGGAACTTGCATTGCCCCTGTCCTCAGCACTGCATAGAAATCCATTTTAAAAAATTATTGTTATTGTTATCTTGTATTTTATAATCTAAACCAAGAAGAAAGGAAAACTGTATCAGAAAACACACCCAATAAATGATCACGTAGAGAGTTCAACTGATTTAAAACAGATTACCACCCAAAAAAATATTTAAATTTAACCCCAACTCCCAATTTCTTGATAGGAAATGCACAAATCTAGATTTCTGTCCCATCCCATGTGTTTCAATTCCCTCAGTGAAAACACAAAGCAAATTTTTTAAACACGTATTTTAAAAGAAATATGAGCATACTGATAACAAACAGACATGATTTTTCAAATAGCTGAGATAAACGCAGACACACAAACTTCTAAAAGAAATGCTGCTGATGTTAACCATGGTAGGAGCAGGGATCTAGTGATCAGAGCCACTTGCCTCTTCTGTTTGCAAGGCTTATGTGGGTCCCACAGGAGCTTCCATTTAAATAGGGGAGGGATTTCCTCTCTAAACAACAAGGCTAGTGTCAGATGTAGCTGACACACCAGGCATAAAGGTCATAATTTCATGAGGCTTGAATGTTTTTTAATTTCAACCAATTAAATTAAACCCTCAGTGTGAGGCCCACAGCGCATGGTCCCTGAAATGGCCATTTACCACGTACATCAGAAACTCAAGAGGTTTCCTTTTCTGTGCTATTTCCTCAGCCCAGTGACTAGATGAAAGGAAATCACTGGAGCGTGAGCACTATAACAATATAAAATAAAATCAGAGATGAAGGCTTCCAAGGGATATTTTTTTAATGCTGTTACACTGCCTAATTTCAAAGCTACAATGCTCAAACCCATGTTTTCTGTTGAGTCCCGTTAGACTGCAAGAAAAGAATTTTCTATGTAGATTTGTAATTATTTCTTTGTAGGGAATATAGCAGTTTGCAGGGATTAAATGAAAGGCTGCCTTCTCAGCTATAGCTAAAGAATCACATTTACACTTTTTACAGCATTAATAAAATGGCTGAATAAGAAATGTGCAATATTCCCGAGATCCACAGGAAGTTCAGGGTCCAAGTTCCCCCTCCTCCCCACCATGCCAAGGAATTTTAAAGTCACACAGAGTTTCAGGACTCCAACAGTAAAGCCTAAAGACACCTCTCCAATTGCTCTGTCAGCTGCAGAGCCTGCTTTCACAAACACATGTCTACAAGGAGACATTTCCATTTTTGCAGCTTTCCCATGAGGCTCTACCCACTTATTACCAATGGCAAATATTAATGCAAAGTTATTGACCCAAATCACAAGATATTTGTATTGCAGTTCTTCCATGCATTTGAACACCAAAAACCTCCTGACTCATGGGCAAGGCCAATTTCTTACCAGAAAGAGCAGGAGGAAAAATAAAGCAACTAATTCTTTGAATCAACACTTTCTTTTATAAGAGTTCACCACATTTCCTACAATACTAAAATTGTAACCCTCTAAATTAGCAGCATGGAAGGGTCACAGCCAAGAAAACCACTACATTCAAAGAGCTTTTGGTTTCACACAAGGAGAAGATGCACAATACTTGGACACAGAAGAGCTTCAACAGCCCACCATGGCTCAATAAGCAAGAATCCAGATAATATTCCTGTCTCTCTTGCAAGGTTAATGCACAGCCCTGAACAGGTCATTCTCACTTATCATTTGTCCTGTTTTTCAAGCACAGATGCTGATTTTTTTTTTTATTCAAAGACATAAAAGAGATATTTGTGTTAGTATTGCTAATGTTAATGCTGAAGGAACAAGTTTTCCAAAAAAGAACCTACAGTAAATAGATACCAGTGGCACCTATAGATGTTTCCCTAATCTTAGATATTCCCTGCCTCAAATCATTCAAAAGAACAACGGTACAGGATACATCCAGACAGATTCCAAGCTGGCATTTCATTTCTGTGTCTCCACATTTTCAAGACAAAGATCATCCTTATTAGCCTGTCAAGAAATTCTAAAACACAGAGAGGTCTGAGAGATGAAAATTACTGCTAGTAAGAAACTTCTGCGACTTCTGAGAGAAAATCTTATTAATTGATCATGTTACTATTTTTTCCCCAGTTTCTATCCTGAGGTAAACCCTACAAGTCTCTGTGCAATTGGGCACTAGGAGCTGCATAAACATACAGTAAATCACAGGTTCTCACCTCTCCCAGAATGGAGGGAGATTTCAGCATTCAATTTAGCAATCACAGATGAGTTTTGCTTCACATAAGAAGGAATCCTTCATGTTGAGAACAGTGCAAACATGGAAGTAAAAAGCTGTGAAAAATTACAATCAACAATCTGTAGTTTAAAAAAAATAGAGTTGATTTAATAAATTATATGTTGATTTCATTTTAAAAGTAGACAGCAAAAATTGGAATAACACTAAGGAGTTCCTATTGGGCCTTAAATATAGAGAGATAACCAGGGAGTAAACATATCTTTTCTCACTTTCATCTCTTCAGTCCCACTTTAATTTCCCCTTCCCAAAGTAGTCATATTACAGGAAAGAGGATTACAGGGGAAAAAATGCTGGCAATACCAGGTAATGAAATAGAAACATTTTCACCTCTGGGTCATCAATTAAAATCCAGTCCCAAACGGTAGTGACTAAACATCATTACCCTCTGATAGCTGTTCAATTGCATATCTGAAATGGAGTTTCAGCTCTCCAAGCACTGCAAGAGCCCTGCCAGGGCCCACACAAGCTGACCAATGCTCCGGTGGTTTTAGAGAAGCCCCCAGAGAGCTGAGATCATGTGGAGACAGAGATTGCATTGGGGGGTGGCTCTTTGGTCTTTGCTCCTCTCTACACGAACTCTGATTAATTATCTTGCTGTGTCCTGTTCTTCCCAGCCAATGTGTTCAGTCCTGTGCCTGGGCTCCCTCAGGAGCACTGGAGAGGAGAAGGCTTTGGGATCACCTAATTTCAGACTTGCAGTACCTGCAGGGAGCCTACAAGAAAGATGGAGAGAGAATATTTACAAGAGCATGGAATCACAGGACAAGGGGAATGGCTGTAAGCTGGCAGAGGGCAGGTTCAGATTAAATATTGGGAAGAAATTCAGGTTCAGATTAAATATTGGGAAGAAATTCTTCACTGTGAGGGTGCTGAGGCACCGGCATGGGCTGCCCAGAGAAGCAGTGGATGTCCCAACCCTGACAGTGCTCAAGGACAGCCTGGATGGGGCTTTCACCAGCCTGGTCCAGAGGAAGGTGTCCCTGCCCATGGGGGTAAGAACTGGATGATTTGGGGGTCCTTTTAACACAAGCCATTCTGATCCTACAACTGGAGTAACTGGGCTAACTTCAGATGCCAGTAAGAGAATTTCTCTTTCTTGCACCTCTGGTGCATCTTGGACAGAAAAGGAGATTTGGGAACTCAAATTACTTGAGCATTTTCCATGGATCTTCAGTTTTGCACAAGAGGCATCCAGGTATCTGGAAAAGCCTTGAATCACCTCAAAGTGGGGCTCACCCTGCAAAGGACTCGAGACAGTGCTGTGGCAAAGGTGAGTGCTGTTGGTCCCATTGTACTCATCTGCAGGTGAAGATGAGCTGCTGGTGCCAGGGAGGCACAGCCCCTCATTTCCAGGGAGGACAGCAGGGAGGTGTGATGGTACAGAACATCTGCAGCACTCTCAGCTGCTGCACTTCAGGTGTTTGCTGCCACTACTCCAGCTCAGCCACTCCATGGTGGCTCCTCAGGCGTCTCAGGGCAAAGGCAGCTTCAACCACCACAGAGCTTGCAAGGCTGGGAGATTGTTAAACCTCATCTCATAAATCCGTGTCGAGAACAGCTGAAAACCAGGCTCACAGCAGAAATACTCCTGTAGGTAAAATTCTCTGTGCAGGCCATCAGTGTGCCCAGCCAGAGGGGAGGGCTGGGGGAGAGTCTGACTTTCACCAGCGTAGATTCCCTCCAGATTCCTGACTTTAACTGGCCTGACCTTTCCTAAAAGGGTTACATCACACACAGACCTCAGCTATTACCCCCTGAATGCTGTTTTCTGTGCTCTAGAAACCTCACTGAAATAATCTGGTGACAAACCTTGCTCTGAAAGCCACCCATGAGCAGGACAGGGCCATTTAGGAGGTTCTGTCCAGAGTGAGCAGGGAAGTCTCAGCTCTCCAGCCTGTATTATTTCTTTTCTTAGATTCACAATCTGGGAAGGAGCCAGAGATCCTAAACAAAGATAAGGTGTAAAGAAGTGGACACAACATTAAAGAAATAAAATCCATATCAGGGCAATAATGGTCATAAAGCAATAAAGTGGATGTATAATAGTTCCTGGACTTTTAATTTGTGACTAATTTGTTGCACAATGAGGTTGCAATTTTCTAATTGTGATTGCCATTTTAATTTTACTCATGGCTGTGCAACTAACAATGTATAGTCTAGTAATTAAAATTAATTGTACCTTCACCTGCATATTTCTATTAGGCTGTTAAATTTAGTCAGTAGGCTCAATGATTTTGTTCTCTGAGAGATGCTGAATTCATTTCAGGGAGCCCAATTATGTTACACTCTGTAATTCCTGTATGAAAAACAAGCATTTTACTTTAATATGAGGAGTTGCTACAATCTCATTTTTAAAATTGCATATTCAACACCAGAATACAGGCAGACAGGAGATACTTGTAAGGGCCTTTTTCTTTTTAAAAATAACCTGCTTGTGAGGCATCTTTTACAAAACTAGCAATTACAGCCCCTAGGAATAAATCCCATGAAAACTCAACTAGATAGTCATCATTCAATTAATTTCATGAACAATTAACAGATGTCTCCCTAACCACACACACATGGTTTAAATTCAATCAGAATTTTATGACAAGCTGCAGGTTGCATATTTGAAGCCACAGTAACACACAGGGACAGAATAAACTGTTTAAACACAGAGGCAAAAGTATGAAAACCTGTGTTGTCACACAGGACCCATTACAGTCATGTCCCAAGTGCCCAGAGTCCATAGCACTTCAAGTCCTGTCATTAATTTTTCTCCAGAAAAGGGCATTGCTCATTTTCACACTGTAACCATAGTTCCTGGCAAATGCAGGACTATCAAAACATGCTGTACTGAGTTAATCATCAGAGGTGATACCTCTCAAATGGACTTGTAGCCCTGTCCACATCACAGCAGTAGCAGTCCAGTGAAATTCCTCTTAAACCCCTCAGTGTTGTACAGATTTACCCTTGGGGCTCCAAAACAGGCATTTGACTCCTCTTCCTTGAAGACCCTCAAATGTCTCAAAATAAAACCAAAAGCTGAATGGTGCCACATAGGTCTATGCAGGTTAATTTAACCCTTTTATTATGGCTGGGATATCCATCAAATTACTTGATGTCAACATGCTCTAAGATGTTCCAATTAAACCTCTGCTGGTCCATCATATCAGGTTCAAGATGCTGAAGTCTGCCTTCACATGGTGTGAACTTCAGATCCAAGAAAGTAGAAGAGAAACTAGGAGAAATAAATCTGATATAATCTCAAGATTAGCACCTGGAAGCCAAGATGGAGCAGTTCCATTGCAGCCAGAAGATCTGCATCAGTCAGAGCAAAAACTAAACTACAAAATTGTCACTAAGTTGTAAAACTTCCTTCCTGTATGGAGAGAATCAGTGGTGGACATAGATAGCTGACTTCTCTGACAATGAACATCCCTATGTAAAAGCAAACCACCTGACACGTTGGCCCTTTTGGTTTCTTACAAGTCAATAGCTGAATAAAAAGCCCCATTCGTCAAGTTAAAGCACAAAGAATGTTTACTGAAAAGTTGTCAGTGAACCTTTTCTTTGTCAGGTTCTGATGGAGTAAAGCAAAGTGAGATCATGTTAACATTCAATAATGATTTTGCATTACTATTAATAACATGCAACAAGTATAGTTACATGTTTTTAATAAATACCAACTAAAGTTACATTACCAAGAGTTATGTGGACCACAAATAGAGCTTTTTAAAAAATAATAATAATTTGTTACTGTGATGTTAAACTGAAAATAATCAGAATCAAGAAGAATAGCTATAAAAATGAATACAGACAAATATTATTATATAAATTAAACAGATTTAAAGTCAGAAAACCCCTAACTCAAACTCCAGAGCTAAGCTGAGTACCCCTCTTGCACTCCTTTCCTGGTAAATGCACCAAGATATAACAAAATAACATTCCTTTAACCTCTTTCACCCTGCCTGGCCAGTGGTCATCTTCACTATCTCCCTACTTACCCACCCAGCAGCTGCACAACCCTCCCACCCTGGTATCCCTCACTATAACCAAAACACAAAGTCCATGGCCACGGGGAAGATGCTTTGCAGAGAACAGGGCTCTGCTGCCCTGCTTGTAAACTGGAGCTGATGGCACAGTCTTGGCAAGGACTGAGCACACAAAATCACTGCTAAATCACATGCAATTCACTCTTCTAAGGCACTGCTCCTTCATCCCTCTGGCACAAAAGCAGTTTACTGTGAACTGAATTGCAACTAATCCCTTTGAAATTATTTTTTACCATATACCCTTTATTACTATTTTCCCATATAAACCATTGTTAAATAACAACAGGACCGTCTCATAACACTCAAAATAATTGGCTATTTTGGATGATATTATCAAGACTGTTTAATGTGACTTGCGTGAGTGACTGTTATTCATGCAATTCACCATTAGCCCCTTGACCTGGATCATTGCTGGAGCAAGTTTTATGAGCTTAATTGCATTCCCCCCCTTCCTGTGTAAATTAGTCTGCACAAATAAAAATTCCTAGTTATTGTGCATCATCTTCTTCACAGTTATCTTCTTTCCAGACATCTTCTTCACAGTTAGGAAAGTCTATTAAAAACCAGAACAAACTTCAGTTGTATTTGCTAAACTGTACAAAGCTGAAAAATAAACCAGTCAAAGCGTACAAGCTATTGTCATTTTATTAATGAACAAAAGGGCTTTTGTTGATTAGGATTATATGTGATCAGACAAGGAAAAAATTCACGAGAGATGATGGAGACAGAGACTAAGAGTTACCGCAGCACTGGAAATTACAAAGCTTACTGTGGGGGTCTATATTTGTTATAAGATGGGTTGTTATCTTCAATCTAAAAGCGACCTTGATAAAGTATCTTTTGACACTTTTACTGCTCCTTTAAATGAAATATTCCCTATATCTTCAAGAATCAGCTTGAGTGGAATTGACTCTGTAGCTAAGCTTTACAAAGACAGGGGGAACATTTTCTAATTTAAAAGAAATTTGAGAAAATAGTTCTATTCCCCTCTCTATTATCTCACCATTCTGGAGCTGAGGTTTCTGAAACATCAACATGCACAGTTTGCTTTACAATCCTTCTGCAGAAATTAGCTGACACCCATCAATGTAGATAACAGAAAGCTGTGGCATTAACACTTGAGAGTGCATTAATCTTTCCCAAATTAAAATCTGCACCACAGCATTTAAGATTGAGGCCACCATGGTTCAGCGCTGTTTGACCGCCAATTTTGATAAAAGTGTTTTAAGAGAGGTGAGACTGAGATAAATTGCCCATGGTTACACAACAGCAGCGAGGGTAAGTGCTCAGTCTATTGGCTGCCACCACAGTGGGCTGCCATGAGTGTTTGTGTGTTTACACAAAACAGAAGGAAAAGAAATTCACTACACCATATTCCTTGGAGGTGATATCAATATTATATTTCATTGGTGGGAGACAAATATACCTTCACATTTGAGTATCTGAAGATAAAGGCACCTTTGGTGGTAAAACAAATGAGTATTTTCCCCACTTCCCAAGCCAGTCCCTTTCTCTTGAGTTTAAATGCAATCTGCTTGTGCTGAGAGGGTGAGTTAATCTTCAGAGATAACACCCTCATGTACTTCTCAATCCAGGTCTGTCTGAAATGAGCTTTCCAGCCAACACACAGCAAGCAAATCTTTTACCACGTGGGGCAGTTTGCACTGGCCTGAGTCCTGCTGACCTCAGGAGTGATGCTCAGAATGGACCTGGGTCTCAAATCGTGTCCAACTCTCAGCTGAATCACTGCTAATACATGAAATATACCTCTTTGCAAAGGTTTTGAAATTCCTATTCTTGTGTTTTCAGATAAACCTCCTCCTAGTCAAATATTCAGAGATCTCTGAAACAAAGCCACTGTCATCTCAGTGTTTTGAAGCCATCATTTCACTGCTGGATGGAAGAATGTGGGAACTCTGCAGGACCTTCAGTCAAAATTCATTGAGTTCCTGAGATCTTTCAGATGACCTCAAAATCCTGGAGCGAAGTCCAAGAGCTACAAACTTGTACAAAATTCACCACCACCTGCTCCAGAAGCCAATAGCTCTTCCATGGCCCTGCTTGAAAATAAACACTACCTGATTTTTTTAGGAAGTGAAATCAAAATGAGAGGCTGCACTGCATGTGACTTCAAGCTTAGTTAAGGACATGAGAGCAAATTAACCCTTTGGTGATGGAGTTGGTCGTGTTATATAAGCCATTAGTAGATATTGCTGCGGTGATAAGGAAAAAAAAAGTGAAGGGAAAAATGAAAAATATTAAAAATAATGGAAAACAGAGGAAATAAAAGCAAAAATATTACTATTTATCTTTTAGTTATAACATAGCCAGATGCGTTACATCCAAGGACAGCTTAGGCTCTTCTGTATTTCTTGGGACTCTTTTTCACTTGAAAACCAAACTAAATTTAACTGAAAGGAACGCACGTTACTTCCTATCTCCAGAGATCTCGTGAGAGTTCACAAGGGCTGCTAGGGCCAAATGGTGATAATACAACTCCTAGAAAGAGTTTGGTTCAGTTTGGAGACTTGATTCACAATAAGAAAGCATGGAGTAAAGCAGATGTTATCAGCCTGTGCTGATTAGACTGGCCAGTGTGATACCAATTATTATATTTTTGATTTGAAACTTTCCTGCTGATCTGACTAATCTGTGCTATTAGAGGCTTGAATAATTAGACAAACTAGACTGAACATTAAGCTGAACTGTCCCTCTGAAGAAGTGGAGGATAAGCCAGAGGACACAAATCTCAGCCTTAGATGCAGAGAGACAGCAGGACAATCCACCAAATCAGACAGGCAGAAATGGAAACCTGGCTGATACAGCTATTCATTGGAATGGACTGTGGCAGCAAGAATAATTGTGGCAATAAGAATGATGAGCTGTAATTGTAATTTATTATTTCATTACAAGTCCCAGCACATTAAATATTGTACGTCAGAGATTCATTATCAGCAAAAGGAGCTCTGGTTGGGGTCTGACATGGGGTGAGAGACTCAGAAGATGAAATTTCCATCTCCAGGTGGATTCCCAAGGGGAAACCATACCCATCATACCAGCCACTCCAGAAACACCTTAACTGGGTGCACATACTGGGGAAGACACAGTGAAATAACAAAGAATCAGGACTGCTCATGTATCCAAATAAGAAATTACAGCTCTGAAAATGCAACTGGGGCTGCAGCCTGAGCAGTACCTCTGTGCAACCCTAGCAAAGCACATGAGTAAAGACCTGAGCTGCTCATACAGCTGCAGAGGCTGCAACCAGAATCTGGAGTGACCAGAGATGCTGTAAATTGTCTTCACATTATTTAATTGTAATTTGTTAAATATAAATGCACAACTTAGAGTCGAATAAACACTCTCAATCCCACATTGTATGAAAGCACACAGCTCCCTTTGAGCAGCCAGGGATGCTGCTTGAGAATCTGAGGCTGAATTTTAAGCTCATTCAGGTTACAAATAATGGTATTCACTGCAGTTGTACAAAAGTGACCTGCATGTTCCTGATGCATGGATGGTTGGGATGCAGTTGTTAAATCCAAGAAGCAGCTAGGCTTTAAAGATATGCAATTGCACCAAAAGCACTGATAAAGAACAGTTGATTTCTCTCATTATGTAAAATGTGGATGCTCTTGTCTTGGCCAAAGAGGTGAGAGCATAAGATTTCCTGCTACTTACAGGTCGTTTGGTTGAAAAACATTGTCCCTTTGCAGTTTGGTCTATTGGCAATTAGATAACAAATACAGGACATGTAGAAGGAGTCAAAACCATTGCTGTGCTTTACAGCCTGCTTGCACAATAACTCTCTAGCTGGAAATGCAAACTGAAAAAAAAAAATCCCAGATAAAAACCACAGAGCAGAACTGTAAAGTAGCAAAGCCCTGCTGATTTCAACAGAGCTGTGTGAATTTACTGAGGATTCTGTCCCTTACTGGTGAATTTTGAAGCTCCTATAATTAACTAAGAAAAAACTCATTAAAGGTGCATGCAAGGTTTGTTTCCCATGCAAATTTTATGTCCCTTCCAAATCAGGTTCCATGTGAATGTGAAATTCATGCCAGAAACTTGAGACTTTTTGGAGATGCACATAGAGAGAGAGCTGTGCAGAACACAAATGGGATATTGGGATATCCAATACAAAATACAAAAAAAAAAGATGTCTGAAAAATTCTTTTGTGATTACAGATTGATCAAAGAGACAAAGAAATTAAATGTGGTATTTGTTGAACAGAGAAGGTCAGAGACTCATGGAATCACTCAGGTTGGAAAACACCTCCAGGACCACTGAGTCCAACCATTAACCCAGCATTGCCAAGGCCACCATTAAACCATGTCCCCAAGAACCATATCCACACCTCCTAAATCCCTCCAGGGATGGTAACCCCACCACTTCTCTGGGCAGCCTTTTCCAGTGGCTGATCATCCTTTAGATAAAGAAATTTTTCTTAATGTCCAATGTAAACCTCCCATAGCACACCTTGAGGCCATTTCTTCTCATTCTATCACTTGATTTTTGAGAGAAGAGAGCTTCCCCCACCTGGCTACAATGGTCTTTTAGGTACTTGTAGAGAGCAATGATCCAAGCTTTTAGGTCAACAACTTTCATTTTTTAAATTATCACCTTAAGTAGTAGGGTTTTTCTAAAAAAGTAGTTTGAGATCAGATTACCTTTCCCTCTGGTGTCTACAATAAACTTCCATTATTATTTGCATAAAAAATTACCAGATTTCAAGATGCAGGACTTGAAAAGCTCAGGAGCCAGAGACACTTTCATTGCAGCACTAAAACCAAGGCACTTCTGGAGAACAGTATTTCTTCCCATTTGCTTATAAGCACATATTTACACCACGCTGAGTGACTGCTACCCATGAAAGGAGTGGCACAGCATAACAGCCAATAATGACAATCTTTTCGTTCCATCACCTGCACCATGTCCCACTAATATGTGTTTCCGGAATTCAAGCAAACATCCCAGGATCCGTCAATCTTAATATCCATCTCTGCACTCCCTCCCTGCACTGGCTCAGGACTGTAACAGGTATCTATGCCTTGCCAAATGCAGAACTTTAATTTGAAATTAAAAGTAATGTTTTACATTAACATAAATGCTTTTTTGTTTGTGCGTGTAGTTAAAAATTACTTAATTCAACATTTGAATGTGAAGATCAAGTTCTCTTAATCAAATCCCAGGCTCTGCACCTCCTTTAAACCCTGATGGGCAGCACCCACGAGGCGTGTCATGTGTTTGGGTGTGACAGTGAGGGGAACACACGTGCAGCTGTAGCAGGGCAAACCCAGTGCATCTCACACTGCTTTACCTGCCTGCTGCCACTGCAAGTCCAGTGCAACCATCCTGTGTTCCTCAAGAACTGCAACAAGGTTTTGCAAATCAATTAAAACCCACATTGCCTCCTGTCTGCGCACAGACAGCACAGAAATGCCATGTCATTATTTTTTCCCAACAATTCAGCCCTTCAAGTTAGGTTTTTGTCACCCTTTACCTCAATGTCCACACTGTGGCTGTCAGGCCAGGAAGCAGCAGTGACAGCCACATCTCGAAGAGCCATCTTTCCCTCTCAAATAATCTAGTTTGCAATGGGTATCTTTACCTACTATTCTTCTATTTTCCATCTCATGAGCCGCCATGAAATTGGCATTTAAAACTAATTGTACGGTGAAACCGCGCGGATTCCAGAAGCCGCATCCGAGACTTGCGGCGAGGCAGCGGCACCAGATTCCCCCGTATTGGTTTTTCTGTCTGCCACATAACTGTGAATGAGTGCTAAAGGGGATTATTAGGCCCCGGTGGGCAGATAGAGTGCATATAACTAATCTGCATTGCTTATCTCCAGCAGACAGTGGTCTGTCAGCCCCTGTCTACATGCCCTCCATGCTTGTCCCCTGCCTTTATTGTCTTGCTGCCGCTGGTGGCTCTCCTGTGCTCCTATAAACAACCAATTACTGCCCCAAACAGATGTCTGTGGCCATGATCAAATAATTCAGTTGGAGTGAAGAGGCCTTAAACAGGTCAATTCCATTCAGTTAGACATGGTATCTGAGCGAAGGCGAAGGGAGCCACTGCAGGGTGACCTGAACTTGTGAGTTATTGAGAGCAGGTAAAGTTAGGACAGCGGATAATGAATCAGCTTTTGCTGGTTAACACTGTAAAAACACACAAAATGAAAGCTGAAGAATAACTTGAAGTCCCTCTTCCCACCAAAAATTAAATGGGAAAAGTGAATTCTTTTACAGAGTGCAACATTTTCATATCATGCGTTTGCATTCATAAAAGACACATTCCTCCCTGAAATGAGCCATTAGTTTATAAAGCTAAAAATTTATATATAGACAAAGAAGGCAGTGAGTAAGCTTGGTAGGAAATTTTTAATTAAGTCTGGTACTGATGAACCGTGATCTCTACTAAAAAAATTTGATACACATGCTTTTGACAAAGTATGATTTCCATTAAAATATTGTGCAAACTTCAGGGTTTATAGCTTGCCTATTCAATAAATTTGTATTTAGGTTTTGTCTTCCTCAGTCTGCAGAGGAAACAATGCGTATCAGGCAGATGCTCAGGCATCAGAACAATTAATGTAGCCTTCAAAAAGAAAAAACAAAAAGAGACCAGCTTTAAATCTTTTGTGCCTGTGCACCCACCAGCCACCCTACACAGGATCATAAAAATACACAGTTATTTGATGGGTAGTTATGTTAAGCTGTAACCATAACCAAAAGCCATGACCAAGGGGGTGAACGAGAGAATCCTTTTATTGTCCCCTCCTGATTCAATAGCTTTTACAGCAAGATTTTCCATTCTGCCCTGCTGTCATACAGTCACCCAAGCATAATGGCCTGTTCACTATAAATTCATTGGGGATTGGACCCAGGGAAACAAGCAAATTCCCTTGCAAGACCGAATCAATACTACTCATGTTATGTCTAAGATATATAAATATTCATATGCCCAGGTAAGGCTCAGCCAGCAAAAGAGGATTGCAAAGAGTGGAGAAATCTGAGACAGTGTCACTCAGTTTCCCAGAAATTTCTCAAAAAACTTCTCCAACACCTCCACAACCAGGAAAGAGTCTTTTCCCAAAAGAACTTGTGATCTCTGGGCATGGTTTTAGCACAGAGCCCCATGCAGAGGCTGGCTCACACACGAAGGAGCACTGGGAGGGATCACGCATAGAAGGAACATCTCTGGACCTTCAGCAGCCCTTTTTTATCTCAAAGCAGCAATGAGCTGCACAGGCTTTTCACACTCTTTGGAAAGATAAATCCTGTGGCAAGGGCAGGGGTTTTGGAAGGAGCAGCAGCTGTAGGTGCCCCTTCATGGGAACTGAAGGCAAAACCAGAGGTAAACAAGAAGTGGTGGGCAAATCCAGAATATATGAAATGAAAGAGACTGGCATTTTGCATGCAGATGGGAGAGACAGATGTAGAGACAGGAAAATGGGAGATAAGAGAAGGACTGAGAAGGGGACAAAAGGCAAACAGGTCTTCGGGAGTGGTGTGGCAACACTGGACAAACATTACCAATGCTGACATCCACACTGAAGGCTGAGTTAGAGACACTAAAGCAATTATTTAATGTTTAGTACCAAGAAAGGTCTTAAAATCAGTTTAAAACTTAATCTTGTGATGGAATACAGTTTACTGTAGAGAACTGAGCCACAGCTGAAAGAAAGAATTTTTCCTGAAGTCATGGTCCAATTTCCAGTTAATTCCTTGTTAATCTCAGTGTAGTCTGCACCACAGACCTTAGCTCTAGAAAGGGAGACCATACCTGGAAACTTCACAACATATAAGATCCCAGGGCAAATCTTATAATTAAAAAACTGAGTGAAAATGTGGTCCTTCAGCTTATTTTGTGCTGTTTGCTGCTAGAGAAACTCAGCATTTCTCAGCTGCCTGACAAGGTTTGTCTGGCAAAGCATTCTCAGATATACCTGTACAAACAGCTGCTACCCCAGATCACATTCACAATTTTCACAGAATAAACCCATGATATTTACCTACAGTTTTACAGACTCTTAACACATCCTGTAATTTGTACTTGCTTATCTCCACTCCATACATTTAAGACTTAATTTTTCATTAAAAATCAATTTATCCCAAACCACTAATTGTAGGTACTTCTCCACCAGTTAATTCAGACTTCTCATTAGGGGACACCTTATTCACAGTTTCTGCAGACCAAAATAGTGTCTTCCTCCGTGTCGTCACATTGAAAATAAGCTTAATTAGTCTACTTTTCTTCTTAGACACAGACTTCTTATATTGACAGCTTCTGAAGTGTGGTTTGATCACAGAAATAGAGTATATCACAAAATAGAAAAGAACAGAAATGGCATAAACCATAGCCAGATCACCGAAAATCTCAGGAAGCATATTCCTAGTCCACTTTCTTGCAAAGTACAAATCATACAGTCTTCAAGTCTGGGATGCAATTAGAGACCTCAAATGCAATCTTGAAAATCAGCTTAGGTGTTTTGTTATCAGCTGCTTATCATCTTTCTAAATCCATCTGTGCTACTTCCCACCCTCATGATCATCATTGGCTCCTAACAGTCTAAACTGCTACATTCAGACACACAAATAAATTCAGCTAATCTAGTTAAGTATTTAACTTTAGAGAACTAATTAAGCAATAACCAAATACATTGGTAAAAAGTGAAAATATTTGAGTAAACTGTTTTAACCTGTCTTGTACAAGCAGTCCAAGCAGGGAAAGGAACCTGCAGTGTTTTCCCACACCCTGGGGCAATGCTGCAGCTCCCAGCTCAGAAACATGCCCGCTGCAGCCTTCCACACAAATCTGCACCATCTTTGGATATTTAAGGAAGCACCATCAGCAGAACAACCTATTATTTACACAAGGGACTGACCTGAAACACCTGTCCAGTGCTGTGCGCATTAACCTTCCCAGATGAAACCTCTCTGCTTGAAACTCTTAGGAACTCCATTAGTCACAGGGGAAGTCAGTGAAGCACAGTGGCCCAGAGGATGGCTCAAATAGCTAAAAACACCTGACAGTCTCTGAAGTTAAGAAAAGCTTCAGCTGAAGCAGAGCAAGAGCCAGGAAATCCTTCCTTAGTGCCTTGATTTAAAGGAAAATAAAGACAACCCTTAAGTATGAAGTCAGCTGTCGAGCTGGTGCACAAACATTGAGTCAGATTCTGCCTTGCCTTTCACACGAAAGCTGCAAATGGTGCAATATGATTTCTTGGATTCTCTTTAAAGGCCTGCTTTAAAGAGGGGATCTGCAGAATCCTCTACAGGCGCAGGGCTCCCACAGATCACAGCTCCATTACAGCTGCATTTCCACGACTTGCAGCTCCATTTTTTCCCTACCAACAGCAATGTGCATGCACACACTGCCGGGCCATGGTGTTGGGGAGATCAGCTCTGCCTCCAACAGCTCTTTGCATCTTTGCTCGTGGCCACGTTAAAACTGGCTTTTATACAACCAGCCCCTGCATAAAACTGTTGCCATCATAGTGCAAGATTTCAATTGTCATTATAGTGCAAGAGTTCTATTGTCATAACATCGCAAAGGTTCCACACTACTAAAGTTTCATACCTCCCTGATGTCGGCTGTAGGCAGCTCCTCCAGGCCCGGACTCCTCCTTGTCCTCACAGCAGCCACTGACTGCAGCCCCCACCCATCCGCTCTTTTACAACACTCTTGTGATTGGCTACAGCTGAGGCCTGTTAACATCAGGCCTGCTCCGAATATTTAATAATTAACACAGCTGTAAGTCTTTAGGGGATAAGATTACTTTCTATACTACCTTTATTTACTTAAATTCTATCCCCCTACATAAAGCCGCCTGCTGGATGGATACTCTTGGGTCACTCAAGTGCAGTTTTACAAGATCAACACCAACAAGAATATGGGCCAGAGTATTTCTTTACAACACAGGTGAGACTTGAGATACTGTCCACAGAAAAGCACTGAAATTTGGGGGACTTACTGTCAAAAGTACCAAGAGTTCATTAAAAACAAGCAAGAGAATACCTATGAGGAAATACTAAATTCTCATGAGGGATCACAGGCCAAGTCACAGAGCAGACACCAACTCCGAGGTGTAGGCTCCAAGAAAATAAAATTAGCAAATAGCATAAGCAGAATAAACCGATTTCTGCTCTCTCAAGGCCACCATAAACCTGGCTTGATGTTAGTCCAGAATGGGTGGGAAGAGATCCCAGGCAAGTAAAGTTTGCTGATCCCTGGAGGTGTCCAGTTTAGCACACAAGTAGGTGAATTCTCAACCCAGATACTCTTAGAAACAATCACTGTACCGCTGGTTTGTGCTGAATAACTAATTAACCTTAGCTTCAGCCCAAAGGAGGTAAAAACCATTCAACATGCATTTAGCAGTGATAAAAATCAATCTGTAAAAGAACAGATGTGGCCCCTGGTTTGGCTGGGATAGTTCTAAAATATTAAACAATCCTTCCTGTAATATAAATAACAGGAGCGTAATTGAATTAATATTGACGAATAGTAATTGCTCCTTGTTCCTCAAGTCTGCCTTTTATTAGTGGGAGGAGTGGTGGAGGTTATTGTCTCTCAAAAAAAAAAATTCCTGAAGCCTGGAGGCACCTTTCCTGCCTTATTATTATTGTAATAATGAGGGCAACTGATTTGATCTCTCCTTACACAATACTGCAGCACAGCGATGGCTAAATAAACAGCCAAAGTCCTTTTGTCCCTGTGGGCTGTTTCTAGGTAATTAAAATCAATAGGATCTTTCTCAGAGGATCTCTTTAACCTCATAGAGCTACACTGTTCTGAGCAGCCAATGTAAAACAAACAAATGAACTTGCAGTCCTTGTTGATGGGGAAAATAAAATACAAGCAACACATTATTTTATTAGGAAAATATTAGTTTTGGAGAAGGGTCATGGAAGAGGCTGTGTTTAAAGCTTTAGGGTTTTTTTATTCCTTTATCCTTCCCACCCCCTCCCCCCACCCCACTTCTTAAAAAAAAAAATCTCTGGCAGCATCCTGTATTCCCAGAGGTCATGTGAGCTAAAACAGTCCATTGATCTTCCTTCTCACAGAAGGGGAATGGGCAGCAGAGGGAAAATAAACATCACCCACTTGAGCCTTGTGACGACTCAACTCCTGTGCACAAGGTGCTGAGCATTTCAGGTTCAAGAGGGGAGTGAGCCAAGGTCCCCAGGATGTCACTGATGCTGGTACATGTCATTATGGACAAGGACAGTGCAGGCTCTGGGGGTGGGATCCCTGGGCACACCAATCCTGTGGTAGATATCTCTGACACAGCTCCCAGGGAGTTGTGGTGGTGATGGCCAGCAAGACACGTGCAACAGTCAAGAAGAAAAGGATTCACACCCCAGCATGGAAGATTTTTGAATCCTGAGCTGTCTTGGAAGATACGATGCTGCTGAACACATCTTAACACTTCCTTGGGACAAATCTGCTCAGGGATCCCTTATCCAGGTACACAACAAGGTGAGCTGAGCTTTGGCATGACACACTGGCAGCCTCCCCTTGTGCTGTCCCCTGTCACCTGGGAAAGAGACAGGCTCCCACCTGGCTGCACCCTGCTGCCAGGAAATTAGAGAGCAATAAGGTCTACCCTGAGCCTCCTTTCCTGCAGTGAGTGTCCCCAGCTCCTCATCAGACTTGTGCTCCAGACCCTTCCCTAGCTCTGTCACCCTTCTCTGGACATGCTCCAGCACCTCAATGTGTGTCTGGTACTGAGGGGCCAGAGATGCTCAGGAGTGGGTGGGGAGAGTGAGTCTTGAGCTCAGAACACCTTAAAACAAGGTGTCACTAAAGGTACACAGGCAATGCAGTAAGTGCCACAAGAACCCTGGAGCCTGGAGCTGCTCTCACTGTGTCTCTGCTCCAGGATCCAGTCTGACCTGTGGCAGCTGTTGTACGTGGTACAGCCATGCACAAGAAAATAGGAAAGCTTCCAGTGCCTTCCAGGACACAGTGAAAGGAAAATCCCTCTGTGCCTGGGTTTTGGCATTCTGGCTGTTGGGGCTTTGGCACAGCAAGGCTCTGGCTGGGGACAAGGATGACCTGAGGCACGTGCTGCCTATGCCACCATGGTGTGCCACCCAGCAGGCCAGGACCTGCCAGTTAGGGTTAACTGATGCTCCATGTATGAAATCCACTCCCAATTGCTCATAGACCCAGCAGCCTTTAATCTTATAAACTGGAAGGGTTTTGTTCTCAGGTTTGTGCCTCTGGAAAATGTAACCTCTGGAACGTTTCAGAAAAGCGGGGCAGCTGTTTTCAAAGGGAAAAAAAAGTTGAAAATAAAAGACACAGGCATTAAACAATCATATGTTGGGAAATTTTTCCTCTGAACAGCAGTAACACCTTTATGTGCTGGGCAGCAGCTTGCTATTTGCAGGTGAGGTGGTGAAAAGGAGCCACAACCATGGAGATCTTCCAGCTAAGAGCTGTGAAAAAAAAATATCTGCGTTCACTTGCTCAGTATAGGCTTCTGTGTTCACTTGCTTAGTATAGGTTTCCTTAGATTCTACTGAGTCTTGAGCAAATAATAACACTTATAAAAGAAAGAGCTCCTGTACACAACGAGGCAAACTGCAGACAGGGCTGGGAGAGACCCTGGAACCAGGTGGGACTGAGCCCCCAGCACAGGAGGGAGCAGAGAGGCTCCAACAGAGGTGAGGCAAATCTCAATTCTCTGTGCCCACCCCCGCAGGAGGGCAGCTCCCAGGTCGTGTCCCTCCTGTGAGATGCTCAGCAGAGAGGCACAGGTGTATTTTTTAATTCCAAATCCAGTTAAATGCCAGTGACCACCCTTGAAAGGCCCACATTGAACTGCAGAAAATTAAGGTTTGACAGCACCACACAGAACGATCAGCTCTCTCCTGCTCTCCAAAAGCAGGGTCAGATACAGCTGCACCATTCCTGATGGATGGTTATCTGGCATTAAATGCATCAAATATCAGAGCTCCCAATACTTCCCTACCCATCATATTCCAGCATTTCACCATCCTGACCCATAAAATGTTTTCTTAATTTGCAACACTGAATGCAATTTGAGCCCACAACAGCAGTAGATCATCTCCTCATCTCCTGCAACAAGACCTAATATGCAACATTTGAAGACTATATCAGCAATATTTAACCCAAATGAAAGAATCAAATATTCTTTTAGCATTTGAAAATCTAAAGGTTTGTGGAAATTTTATTACTGTGTTTGTATTCTCGCTCTAGCTGGTCCATCTCCCCCTTGGACCAAAGTGTCCAGCTTGGAGTCCATATTCCAGTGAGGCATTTGGATGTATGTGATGAAATGCTTCTTTCTGCTGGCAAAGGGCTTTGAAAGGCTGTTCTTCTTGTCCAATTTGTGCATTTCTGACCATCTTCACCTGTCAGGAAGGTGAGGATAGCCTTTCATGAGACACATCAACACTTAATTCATAAGGATTGCAGAGATGTGTTTATTCCCTTGAATTTCTACAGATTTTATGCTATTACAGGATCAAGATTTAAAAAGTTGGTCTCAAGTAAAAAGGATAAACAACTTTGGTTTTTAACAGCTTATTCAGAAAAGTGTCTTTCCTCTGGTTTCTATCATCTTTATTCCTTCTGCTGTGGGCTATATTACAGTTCCATAACATTTTTGCTGTACCATTCACACTGCTAAAGCTCCTATGAATGAAATAATTTGTGAACATAATATTGAATTCTTCACCTTTCAGCAACACATGCGTGGAAAGGAAGCTTTTTACATATTTCAAAACAAAACTATCAGATACAAAGGAAATTATGTAAAAGCTGATTAAAGATAATGGAACTCTTGTGAATAAAATTACATCTCACTTACCTCCATGCATGTTATAGACAATTATAGGTTAAGTGTGCAGAAAGCTGGTGCTTCTGGTTTCAGTTCAGGGAAACTCTCTTATCTCTATTATTTGCCTGAGAGAGGAGATGAGCTGAGTTCCACTCCTTTTCCATATAAAGGAATTAATTGATTGTGTTCATGCTGCCCTGTGCTCAGTAGATGATATCGATTCTCTGGTTTGTGGTTCTCAGTTTGAAGACATCAAACTCAGATGAATGCAAACAGCTGGGGGCTGGCTATGAAAAACCACCCAGGGGTTTCAGCCAAGTAGTTTAGGGCATGGGGGCATTTTTTGTTTTGGCATAGTGTTGGTTTTTTTTAAATAATTACCTAATTAACTACTTGTAGCTGAAAATATATGGATAAACTTTGCTCTAGGTAATAGCTCTCTCAGGTGGACCATGCTACCAGTTCCTCTTTAATCAAATTCATTTATTAAAAGACAAGGGGAATATAATTTCTCAAACTGCTCTCAGATTGTGGCACTGCACAGAGAGCAAGATGAGTTTGGGAGTCACAGCCCCTTTTGTAAACTCTGAGTTTCTGGAGTAGTGTGGTATTTAATTCTCTGAGGCTTTAATTTCATCTAGGGACCCTCACACCTGAAGTCTGTCTATCAGGCAGCTGCTGTTGCTGATCTGGGTTTATCTCTGTGGGTCTACTTGAATTATCTGAACTGGAGAAGAGTGTCAGTGTTAAATGTGAGTGGCAGCTTTGTATTATCTAGTCTGCAATTACAGCAATTGCACCTCTTAAGATATTAATCTGTTGACTGCATATTTTAAATAAGCAAACTATTTCTCGAGCTCTGTGGCAGCCGTGAAACCTGCCCTTTGCAAGGGTGCTGGAATAATCCACTGAGAAACTCAAATCCAGTGATCACTCCCTAATGACCCATCATGCTGCAAGCTGTAAAATGACCATTAAAAAAAACATGCAGAGACAGCCCCCAAGGCAGGAAAAATGTAACACCCCATCCAGAGCAGCAGCCAGTCTGAAAAGTTGTGGTAAACAAGTTACTTTCACCCATTTGGGACATTCATGCATCATTCACTCTGGCTCCACTCTGCTCTGCCACTCATGGAGTTATCTGGCCATTTCTAACTCATGAGAATAATTTATCTGCCTTTGTACCTATAGATATATTCAGGTACATGCTGGTTATTCTACATCTCATGCATGGAGCTCCTACACAGGGCTGGCAGTATCAGACCATCAGAAGAGACAAGACCAAAGTAAAATTCAAATACTATTTGCTTGTGCTACTTTGCTCTAAACCCAAAACTACTCCACAGAAAACAAGGCAGATTTAAACTTCTACTGGGTCAGAACTCTCTGTGATTTTGAACTTGCAGCAGCATTTTACACCCGCTGCTAAAAAGTGCACATGGCCATGCAAGGTGGGGGTTTAGACTTTGGAAGAGTTTCTTCTGATTTACAGCAGTGCAAGTGAGGACTGAGTCCACTAAGCAGAGTTTCTCTGCCCTGAGCCATCCCCATATTTACCTACCTCTGTAGGGTACATACATCTTCAAGGACAGCATTTGTTTCATAGCTACATAAACTCACATGGATATTACAGAGTGAATATCCTCCGTTCCCTGTTCAACCCTGTCTCTCTGTGTTTAAACAATATTTCCTCTTCTAAATTACCACTGAGTCGGCAACACTTTTATTTTCAACCTGAATTTGTACAGGACAAGAAATTTCACCCAACAGAGCCTCTCTCCTTAAGCTGCCTCTCACAACCTCTCATGGCTTTTCAGACTTAATTTTCTGTAGATTGCTTGCCCACTGGAGAGGAGAAACTGGAATGCTCTCAGCCTGCAGAGCTGGTGCCTGCAGGAAGATGTCAGGATCATTCGCTGCAGCCCCTGGATGGAAGCCTAACTGCTAGTGGCTGCTTTTAGCACGTCAATGTGAATTACTTGACTGGCAAAACTAAGCAGCAATTAAACACCTCACCACTAAGCGGAAATGAGAAATTTACTGTTTGGTCTTCAGATAAGCCAGAGCCTCCTGTGAGCTTCTGTTATCAAACCCCAGGGAGGACTAGTTAGAGTCAGAACAGTCTCAGTCTGTGGCCAAAAGGGGAAATATGATAAAAATTGATTTCTTTTTCATTCTCCCCTTGAGCTTTCCTTGAGTGCTGATAGCAGAGGCCATGGGAAGGGAAGGGCATTGAGATTGCACCTGGAAACAACTGAGTTGTACTGCTCAGTTTAGTTAAGGACACAGTGGATGGGAACAGGACAGGCAAAGCCCTCTCCATGTCAGCAGCCACCTTAATAGGGGACAAAGAAAGAAGTGAAAGTCCACTTGTACACACACAGGAGGCAACAAGAGAGAAACAGCCCTCCTCAGCAACATCAACGATCCAACCCTGAGATTTCCTGTTGGTCCTTTTCTGTCTGTCAATGTCTAGAATCTCACTGAAGACACTAATGTATTGCAGAAAGTGCCAACAACCACTTGATACTACCTCACTTTCTCTTTTCCCCTCACTGAGTTTTTTCTCTCACTGCCTTTGATCCAAATTTTTCTCATCTCTGAACAACCACAAGCAGGCTACAGGCAGGGGAAAGCAGAAGGAACACCCAGGGGAAAACTGATCTCTAGTTGTACCCCATTTCATGGTCCCCATTATAGTGATGTGATTCTCTTCCATTGACCTCAATCTTTAACTGATATGAGAAGTGGAGCTTTCTGGTGTGTCCCCTCCATAAAGACCATTCAAACATTTTTAGATAGATTTTTCCATGGGCTACGGTTGATAAACTGTGCATATCCTCCAATCCAGTCACAAAACAATTTTTAACATCCAGTATGATGAACTCTGATCATAGGGCTGTTTCCTTCCGTGGTGACCCCATAAATCCCTCTCCTCAGGCAAGGTCACTTGGGCAGATCCTGTTTGGTTAAAACAAATGTGATTTATGTGCTGCTTTCTGCTCCTGGATGCCTCACATCTGTCCAGTCCATCAGCACCTCCATGACACGTGGACAAGCAGCAGCTCTGGGAGATGCTGAGATCCCACAGCTATAACAGAGTAACAGGTGAGGTTTTGTGTGTTGAGAATGCAATTTGTGATGTTTCTCCACCTGCCACTCACGTGCACACACTTTATCTGTACTGCATGGGATTTCAAAGGCTGTCTGTCAGACAAGAAAATTAATTAGTCAATAGGTATTCCTCACAGTCACTTGTGATGAATTTAAAGCTTTGGAGAGCATCAGCTTTAATAGCAGTGCCTGTTTTTCTCAAAGTCTTGGTGATAACTGCTCCATGTTTTATTTAACCAGTGATGAGACGAGGATGGAGTCTATGTTTCATTTTGCCACTCTTCTTCTTTGATGTGAGACTCTGGTCCTTCATTTAAAAAAGGGGTAAGGTCTTATTTTCCCTTAACAAAACCCACACCTGCCTATAGAGTCAGAGACTGGTCCTACAAAGTGAGTCAGATTCATTGCCCCTCACTACAAGACACACACTGAGCTGCTGGAGCCTGTCCAGAGAAGGACACAGAGCTGGGGAAGGGTCTGGAGCATGAGTCTGGTAAGGAGCTGAGGGAACTGGGGTGTTTAGCCTGGAGAAAAGGAGGCTCAGGGGAGAATTTATCACTCTCCACAACCCCCTGACACAAGGTTGCACGATTTAGCAATTAAACTGTAAGTTCTTCAGGTGAATACAGTATTTTGTCCCCATCTTAAATGGGACTTGCACAGTGACTGGCATAAGGGGCCCTCATCCCCTTCACTCATATCAACATCAAACAACACCTGGAGCCAGTTTTAGGAGTCAACACCACTCCTCAAAGCCAGAGCTGCACTGGAGAAATGGGCCATGACAGCTAACGCGTCTCTGGGTAGTTTTAAACCAGCTCTGCATGGAATTGTAAATCCTGGGTCTGGCAGCCCAAAAATATGACAGATTGGTTTGCATTTATTAAGGAATTCACATTCCTTCATGGTTTTAGGCAGCTGGCTTCACTGTGACAAGCAGGTGAGCAATTTTAAAGATAATTTCTCTAGCATGCAAATCTTTCACAAAGTAGGTTCTTAATTTTCATGCACATTGACATCAGTTCCTTGGTTTTACACAGGCTGTGCAGAAAACAGAGACACACCAGGAAACAGGAGTTACCACAGGCTACTTCCAACATCTCAACATAAATTCTACCACATGAGACTGCGACAATCTCTCTGTATTGCCAGTACACATTTCTCTCTGTGAAAGGGGCTTGGTGCATCCAGAATACTTTGGACCACTATTTCAGGATATTTAAGCTCATCCCCTACAAGTCCTCTTTTTTCTCCTCTCTAACTGAAAAGAAAGCCAAGGGTATCAAGACCAGGCATCTCTGTCTCCCACTGGACAAAGGAATTCTGTATCATGTATTCAACTACAATGGCCTGAATTTCAAATTTCACACACAAAATATCCTCAGCCCCATGTCTGAAAACAATAAGTAGTTATAAATTATACCATGTGGCCCAAAAAGTCAGCCAGCCATGAAGAAAAGGCAACCCTCCCTCTACAAATAACAGGGCTGACCTTTTCCACAGCAAGATATAATGTACCATCAATGTTCAACATTTTAAAGTAATATCTGAGCTCTAATAACAGAGTGCCCAGGCTTTGGGCCCATAATCCAGAAACACCAGAACCAGAGTTCTTATTCACCAGGTGCTCATCACTCCACAGTATCAGCAACAGCAGTGACTTTTCCAATGATTCAAAGGGCCCATCATGTTCTCTCCTCCATCAAAGGCACTGAGTACTTGTTGCTTTGTAATCAGGAATATCTAGGTCCAAATTCCAGCTGAATTCCTGATCTTATTCAACTCAGAATTGATTTCTACCTTTGCAATGGAAAAACAGTTTGAGGGCCAAAAACCTCAAAACTGAAGAAAACCAGATTGTTCATCTAAGTGTATATTTCTTGATCATAAAACCCAAAAGGTTCCTGTCCCATAAGCTCTCCTACTGCCTCCTGCACAGTCAGAGATCTTGCCTGTGTTTGACTCCCCACAGCTTGGCCAGCCCACACCACAGTTCCATGTTCTGCATGGGAAATCTTTGTGCACATGTTGCTGGCAACTCATCTGTGCATCGAGATTAAAAAACACAAAAAGGCTTCAGTGTCCATTTGGCTGCAAACTGTTTTTCATTCTGCATTCTGGAGGCAGGGTACTTGGTGGCCCAGCCCAAAGCAGCTAGTCCAGGAACACCTCTGTGTGCTGGACTAACCACATGGGCCTTACAGCAATATTCCATCTGCCTAAGGCATGCCTGGAAGTAAGGGTAAGGTTCTGTGAAGTGTGTTTGAATGGAAGTCACAAATGTGGCACTTCTGTATGACTGAATGAAAATCCCTGAGCCACAACTGCCTCCAGTGCCAAGCACTGAGATTACTGGGGAAATTGGTGAAGGCTTCCTCTTCCTCCTCCTGTTTTATCAGCTTGTATGAGATGTACAATTTATGTCTCTTAGCCATTTTTAGCATCTTACCTGCACAAAAAAGCAAACAGCCCAGAACAAAACCCAACCATGCCACATCCAGGTCTGCCCCCAACCCTGCATGGACAGGCATCCCCTGGGATCAGTGCTCTGGAGCCAGTGGGATTCTTTTCCCTTTGTGCCCAAACAATTTAGAGAAAAGGGAAGAAGAGATTTTCAGTGCAGCAGGGTCTCACAATCAGATTTTTTCAGTATATTCTGGGATGGGAGGATGGCTCTCCTCCCCCCTCTCAGCAAGTCAGTCAGCCTGGAAAGAAGTGGGATGGAAAGCTCAACTCCTGATTTAGAATCATTTCAGGCTGAGGTTTTGCCAGAGGAATCACAGCTGTGACATGCCCACCACTCTAACCATGGTGAATGGATCTGGCCATGAATCGTTAAGCTCCCCGAGCAGCCACTGCTCTCAGCCTGCCACTAATCACTCAAAAATCTGCCTCTCCGGTCTATTTGTTGTAAGAAATTGCTCCAATTCAAAAGGATGAGCTGGAAGTTTAATATTAATCAAAACAGTGCACGTACCAGCAGATATGCAGTTTAGTCTATGTGTGAGATAAAGGAAAATAATTGTGTTCACCAAATTCTACACTGACACGAGAAAAATGCCTCTCCAGGGTTGAGGCCAAGCAGAGGCAGCCACCAGGCACCTCTTCCCAGCCACTGTGGGGCTGCAGCACCTGCAGAAGTGGAGTTTGGTGGTTTGGGGGTTTTTTTTGTTTTGTTTTGGTTTGGTGGTTTTTTTGTCCAAGAGAATTGTTGGTCCAGCCAAAGCATAAGTGAGCTGCAAAAAAATTCTATTCACGGGCATCTTACTTGGCTGCAGATGTTGGATTTGTCATCTAAGCTGTTATCCAGGCTGCAGTGAGAAGTGGCAATTTGGGGACATAATTCATTTCATCTTAAGGCAGTTGTCCAGAGCAGATTAAATGGAACATCATTCGAGCTGGGAGATGGGAAGGACACCTGGCTGTGGGGCAGCAGCAGCACCCTGGGGCTCACCAGGGCTGAGATGAGCTGGAAACAGCTCAATTGAAAGCCTGGCAATATCTGAGCAGCTCCTTCCTTTGCAAACCCAGTCCTTGTTTGCAGACAAACCTGTTCAGCCCGTTTCTAATTAATTAAGTTCTGCTTTAAAACCAGTAATGGTGTGGCTGCACTCTGCAATTGTCCTCCAGTGTCAAAAAAATGATACATGTGTTAATATCCTGCACATTTTAGGCTCCGAGAAGCAAACTGACCCTGTGGAACAGTCATTAGTTGTTTTTTAATTAACTGCTCCACAATTTCTCCCAGATCTTGCAACAACTTGCAGAAATGGGGAAGCAAAGCAGCTCAGCAATAAACGGCAGCAGTTGTGCTCATATGCCAGAACAACTTTTGTTCTCATGGATGTTTGTCACAAGGCTGTCTCCCTTCTACCAGCACCAAATCTACATCAAATGGAGTTTTTAAAACAATGTAATGAGAGTACTCACCATTAAACTCCCATCTTCATTAGTATCTCATTTAAGGGCTGAATTTATATCCTGAAGCATCCTTAATTTATTGATTGTTTCTAGGAGGGTTTTTCTCCCGCATTATTTTTCTTTCAATTTAGCATCAATTAGTGGAATCTGGGCGATCATTCGGATTCAGGTTTTGACATGGAGGGCTACAGATGTTCAAATGATTTTACTAAGCTGCCACCAATGATCTCATGGGCAAAATTTCAAAACTGAAGGCTCCACCAAGACACAGCCACCTTGAGAGCTCTCAAACACACTGAGCAAGGCAGTCAGAGCCTATCCCCTCTCTCCTGCCCCAGGCATTGGATGGAGTTGATCAGGCATGCATTGTGGAAAAAAAACACTTGAAAGACCCTAGAAAACCATGGCAAGTTCCTTTTTACATTGCTTAATGTCTGATAGACAAAATCAGGGGAGACAGAGATTCACAGAGGTAAGGAAATGACGTTTCAGACCCCCACCAGTACCAGGAATGGAGATCAGGAGAACACCTTGAGCACCCATCCCTCTGCAAGCTCTCAGTGCAGCTTCCCCACCTGCTGAGGCTGCTGATGGAACCTGGACACACAGCCTGCCCCAGACAGCTCTGAGGAGCTCTGGAAATTCCTGGGTAGGTGCAGTAACCATCAAGGCCTCATTTGGCAACTGCCCCAGGAAAGGGCTCAGCCAAAACCATTACACAACATCCCCTTTTCTCCAGAAACTGAATAGCAAAGGGAGTGAGTGCTTACACAAAGGGAAGGAGGCAGCATTCTGAAAGTGAGACATAAAAAGCCTGGAAAGAGTATGAGATCAATTAGGACCTTCTAATGACTGATCTAATCCCCCAAACCTCAACAGCTACCATCTCCTCAGCTAACTCACTGCTGCTCTCCCAGCAGCTGATTGTGTGGGGCAAATCCTGCTCAATGACCTTATTCCAGAGCTAAACCTACAGGGTCCCTGGTCACATAGTCTGTTTCTGCTGGACTGGAGTGAGCAGCAATACCAGCAAAGAAAACCAAAAAGGTAAAAAATCTTTTAAGAAAAGCACTTCACTGAAACTCAATTACATCATAATATATGCAGCTTGAACAACTTCTCTTGCATTGATGTACTCTCCTACCTGACACCAGGCTCTCTCCTTTCACTCTCTGGAGCAGGGGAAAAATGGGACACCCCCATCACTTCAAACCTGCCTCATTAGAGCCTCAGATGTTACCAGTTGCTTCCTGACCACCAGTTCAGAGCCTGCTGGAAATGGCGCAAATAGCTCAGGTAACACCCTTAATTACAGCCTCCTGGCAGTGCCTTCTGCAGGGCTGTCAGGAGGGAGCTGCCCTGGGTGCAGGAGGCATCACTCAGGGTAAGTGTGCTGCCTGTTTAGAACAGGAGGTTGCTCTGAGTCAGAAAATAAGTGGGGAAAAAATCAATTCCAAAATTGAGACCATTCACCAGCATCACTTGGAAGGCCTAATAACAGGGCAGTACTTGGACCTGCTCTGGTGTGGATCAATTCTTGATCTCTGCCCTGGGAGGGGAGGCTGTGGCCATCCCATTACCCCAGGAAGTCACGTTATCGCTGTGGCACAGAACAGGTCCCCGTCAGCACCCACAGCCACACCTGCATTTGTTGTTGTGCTGCTTCAGAAACCTCCCTGGAGCTGTGCAGGGACAGAGATGGCTGTTTGTCAACAGTGGAACACACAAAGCCAGCCCAGCGCGGGTGTGAGCAGCTCTGCAGCCATGGCTGTACCACACAACGGAGGAACACACACCCACAGGGAGGACAGAATTTACAATTCCCTTCTTCCCCCATTCCCCCCAGATCAGTCCCTGAGTGGCATTTGGCAGTGGCATCGCCTGCATTGCTTTGGTTCTGGTCCCAGACAAGGTGCAGCCCCGAGCACCCAGTGGTTCAGAATAAAGGAGAGTCTGTCTCCAACAAGTTCCGTGTACCATGTTGGTCAGAAAAGGCCACTGAAACTGAGAGGAGGAGGCTCAAGGGGCTCCCCACCACCACAGATGCTGCCCCATGTGTTACGTTGCCCTCTTCTGCTGCAAGAGGTGTGCCAACCATGTTGTAAATAAATTAAGGGCTGAAGTAGCACCTGCCCAAAAGAACTAGGGAGCTTCAAATGTACAGCTCTGGAACCTTGACTTCAGGAAAGGAGCAAAAAAAAAGAAAAAAGCTCAAAGCCACTCATTTGCTCAGTGGTAACCTCACACAACAACACTGCCTGGTACACACAAAGCATCATTTTGAGGTTAAATGTGACCCCTGGGAAAGGAATATGCCACAGTGCTGCAGCTGCCCAAAATGTTCCCATTTCCAGTTCACAAATCCCAAAGAGCTGCCAGAAATAAAGAAATGCTCAGCAGGCCCCAAGGCATCAAACCAAACCCTCACTCCCCAGCAGGAGCAGTACAGATTGTGCTTGAAGGGAGAGCAGCTAGATGGAGAAGAAAAAAATACCAGAAAGTGTTTTGATGAGTTTCTATGAACTTGAAAAATCCTATCATTGGCTATAAAGTCACTGAGGAGATTGTGAATGGTGATTGTGCAGCTCTACAAGGTAATTTATCTCCCTGACCAGTACTTCGTAAACTGTCTACTGAACTGCCCTCTGTTAAAACTAAAGATATACAGACACTTGTAAACCTTATCGAGGGGAAAACAACTCAGATAATTTTACACATTTAAATGAAAACCAGATTCTTAGCTTTTCCAGGGAATGAAAATGTCAGCTCTGCTACCAGGGTCCAGTCACCCATGGAAGGGGGGCCAGGAACAGCAAAGCTGAAAAATTACTTGAAAAATGATGCATGTGGCTGCTCCCACTCCTCCCAGCTGTAGCAGAAAGCTGTTGGTTACTGTGCTAATTTTTTCAGCAACTTTACCAAGGCATGTCAAAAAAAGCAAATTATTTTTTGTTCTGCAGCATTTCCTCAAGCATTTGACTCCATTTTCACCTGTATCAGGGAAAAGGTGTAGAGTTCATATTTCTCAGAGAAAAAAAGGCTGTTTTGCTGTGGAAAATATAATTTTACAAGATCAAAGACCTCACCTTTCAATCATTACTTAATTCCAGGAATGGCAATTTAATCTTCATTATGTTACATCTAAACAGGAGGCATGCAAGCTGAATTAAAAGTGAGGATTTAAATTCAAAGGCTCCAACATCTTTGTAGTACCCTCTCAAGTCCAAAGGCTAGAAACTAGCCTAGATTAGTTGGCAGAAACTTGTGGTAATCTCACAAGTTCAAATGCTCTTGTGAAATTTCCATCCAATTGGGCACATCTGAACTGGAACCAGAAGATAGTCTTGGTAAACAACCTGGAACTAGATCAATAGAGAGTGGGGCAGATCTGAAGATTGGACTCTGAAACTCCTTAAATTTGAAAGGCATTAGGCAGCACTTGGAAATGCCAGGGGCAGGGGAGGGAGAAGGGCACTGAGCGAGCAGAGCCCAGCCTGGGCACACAGCCAGCCTTGAGGTGACACAGCCAGCCCCATGGTGGCACAGCCAGCCCCATGGTGGCACAGCCAGCCCCGTGGTGGCACAGCCATCCCAGCAGTGACACAGCCATCCCCATGGTGACACAGCCATCCCTGTGGTGGCACAGCCAGCCCCGTGGTGGCACAGCCAGCCCAGCAGGATGGCTCGGGTCAGGAAGGGGTTTGCCCATGGAATCTGTGGGGCTGTGAGCAGGAGTGGCCGGGAAGCGCAGGCACAGAGGAGAACAACCACTGATTTAATCAGAGCAGTGCCCTGTGACACGGGAACCAGAGGACAGCCAGCTGTTCCTCCAGCACAGCCCCTCTGATGCAGCCCCAGGGGTATGGGAATTAATCAAGGAAAATCTTGCTAAGGACAGCCACTCCTCCCAGGCTGCAGATCTGCACTGCTCTGATGGTGAAAACCAAAAGGCAGATCCAGTGGTCAGAACTTCTGCCCAGACTTGGGATTTCTGCCTCAGTTCTCTGCTTTCCCATACATTTTCCATTTGATTTTGTGCAGGGCCTTTAGCCAACTGTGTCCAGGTGCAAACCACAGACAAGTCCCTGCAGGACATGTGGACAAGCACTGAGCACAATCTCTTGGTTTCCTTTGAAGGGGAGCCTGGATTCATGGATTTGGTGATAAACCACACGAGTTCCCGTGTTCTGGATGACCAAGGGAAGTGGGGACATGCACACCCCAAAGGGCTGCAGCTGCCTGAGGAGCCAGGGAGCCTGGGGCTGGCTGCAGGCAGGGACCCTGCAGCTAAAGCCACGGGGCAATGCAACACTCACAACCATCCCATAATGGGGATCCTGGGTAAAATCAGGGGGTTTTTCCATCCTTACGGGAAAACCTGACCTCTGGATCCTCTGCAGGGGCTAGTGGGATATTTTCCTGTGTGCTTCACTCTCCTGCAGCTGTAAAACAGGCACAAGTACCTGTTAGGTGTGTGTGATTTACAGCCAGCATTTCACAAGCACTCGGAGGCAGATGTCAGGACCCGTGTGCAGTACAGAGAGACCCCTGCACTCCTTGAGAAGATCCCCTGGGACTGATCACTAGCACTGAAACCACTTTCCTCTCGTGGAACTGGCATCAAGGAGAAAAGGAGACTGCTTCTGTAGCTTCAGCCTCTCTAAAGACTTTGCCCTTGTTTGCTCTTTTAAAGGGCTTCTCCAGCAAGGCTAAATGTGGTGGATGCGGGAGAAAAATAAAAAAGGTAGAGCAAAGGAAGAATTATGCAGTCTTTAAGCTCTGACTCAAAAAGTTCCCAAAAATCTCATTCCAAGCCAGTTATCAGTTATCTAGAAGCCATCTCTGAAGAAAACTCTCTTCATCATCCCAACCTTTCTCCCTTATCAATATTCCCACTAAACAAGATCTGAGCTTACTGCTGCTTCATGTTTGGCATAGAATGAATTGATCCAGCACTTCTGACATGCACCTTGCATGTAACACAGTGTAAAGGTTGTTGCTCTGCATTACTCTCAGGTTATACTGCTTTATGTTCTCTCTCACATTTCATTTGTTTGCCAGCTCTAGTAATGTGCCCATCAGCGTGGCATCAAAGAATGTTTTTTTAAAGTACACATCATTTTTAAATCCTATCAAGTGTAACGGTGCTATC
Organism: Ammospiza nelsoni; assembly: GCF_027579445.1. Taxonomy (NCBI): domain Eukaryota; kingdom Metazoa; phylum Chordata; class Aves; order Passeriformes; family Passerellidae; genus Ammospiza; species Ammospiza nelsoni. The sequence continues at coordinate 624,570 of NC_080636.1, forward strand.
ATTCTGACTGCTGCTACACATCTCAATGACAAGTGCACATTTTAAGAAATAATGGCAAAAAATGGCTAAGAGCTCTGCAAAATACCTTGAGCAAAATGCAAGAGGTGACAAACATGCTGAACCAAAAGAAGAATAATAAAACAATATTTGAATTATTCACTTGCCCTCTCCAGGTCATGTCTTACAAAGACCTTTTTAAGCACAATAACATATGTATTTCAGATTGAATTAAAAAAAAAGACTTGTGAAAAAACTGACCCCTACAACTGAACAAACTCAGGTTTTATTTTGAGTGTCAAGTGTCCGTACGAGAGCAATCAGCACACTGCAAAGGTTCAGAACAAAAGTATAACTGTCTCAACCTATCCATTTAGAAAGAAAGAAGAAAAGTGAAAGCATCACTGACTTCATGCTTTATTCTCTGACAGTAT